>NW_010135215.1:0-34890 GCF_000699245.1 Pterocles gutturalis
TTGACCCCTCTAGCAATGTTTAATTCTAAAGAGGCCTTAAATATTTTTTCTGTGTTACTTTATGTAATATTGGAATAACTTGTGAAGTATAACTTCCAGAAAAATAAACCCTGATTCTGGCTACCAACATTATTTTGCCCTTCCAAAAACAATGGTGGC
Organism: Pterocles gutturalis; assembly: GCF_000699245.1. Taxonomy (NCBI): domain Eukaryota; kingdom Metazoa; phylum Chordata; class Aves; order Pterocliformes; family Pteroclidae; genus Pterocles; species Pterocles gutturalis. The sequence continues at coordinate 160 of NW_010135215.1, forward strand.
TTTCATTGATAAGAAATTAATCACTTTTCCTTCATTCTTATACTTGAGTGTGGTTTATAACATTTCTGGAAGGCTTGAGATTATAATTTATAAATTTCTGAAGCTTTTTCCCTCCTCCCTTTCTGATGTATATATCTGATCTAAAATAACCAATGAGGTTTATCCTTTAAGAAGGTTCCATTTATAGTCCTTCACTGAACTTTCTGTGCATATCCTGCCTGTAAATCATTAGCAGTATAGGACAGGAGGTTTTAGAATATTTTTAAGAAAAGTTTTCCCTCAAAGTTGTAGCATTATTAACCTTATCCAGAAAAGAAGTACAAAAAAAAAAAAATGAAATAAACTTCTGCTTAAAAAAAACCCCAAGTAACTGCCTTTTTACTGTAAATGTTTGAATAAAATGAAGGTGGGGGATAGGTTTGAAAAGTTTGCAAAATTCCTAAAGATCAAAGAAACTTCACCTATACATAAATGAAAAATAACATCAACCTTTATTTCTTGCATTTTGAATCTGAGCAAAGCTTTTTATTTCAGGTTAGGATTTTTTTTTTTTTTCTGAATGCAGTGTGGGTATTTATCATTGCTCTTATAATAATTCAGAATGCTATTGATGCTTTGATGTATCATGAGAGGAGGAGGAATCGGTACCATCAGCAGTGGCCTTAGAGCATGCTTCAACTGAGAAAAACTTGGCAAGATAGCTACTGGCATAACCTGCTAGAGAATTAACACATTATGCAAAAAATTCCAGTAGTGAATGTAGAAAACATAATCAACATTTTCTAAAGCTTTCTGTACTCCTACATTAAATAAAAATGTGTATTTCCATACTCTACTGTCATAGCATCATTTTCAAAATAGGCTTAGAATATTTGCATCCACTGCCTTTTTGTCAAAGATAGCTTTACACTAGATTAACCTGCAACAATTTGAACATGCTGATTTATCTTAATAACAACAGAGCTTGAGATTGGCATTGCTTTGTTGCAAATAAAGGTATGAAGTTAAAGCTCGTTAAGCTCCTTGATACAGTCTGTCTGTGCTAGGAAGGATGGAGTTTAGTTTTCTTTCTTGTGTAACTGTATCGATCGCAAGTGCCATTCAGGAAGGAAGGAACTCAGCATTGTATGAAGGTTATTAGACAAGAACCTGAGCAAGTTTTCTGCCATTTTCCAGACCTCTTAAAATACGCATCATTATTCCTTTCAAAGAATGTAAAAATAAGAGGTTTACTTCATCCAAACAGATTTCTACCTAGCTGTAGGAAACTTCATTGTACTCCTTCATGAAAAGATCTTCTAATGAAGTCACAATGCATCCATATGCTGCCAGTTGGAGAAAAATTGATTTTTTGGTAGTTCATTGTTTAGGCTGTTTTCTACTGATGTTAAAAAGTCCAGTCCAAGCTCTGAGTTACAGAATACCTGAATTTGCTGGGGTTGTGTGAGCACCCTACAAGAAGGTATAAAAAGTTTTTTAGTCTTCATGGCTTGCCAATTATAAGCACGTTGATGGTGAGGATTTGGAAGAGGAAGAATTCAGGAAATGAGTCATAGGCTTTACTCTAAGATACTCAGAAATAATGTCTTGCAGGGCATCTATTTTTTTCTGATTTGTCATTGTTAATTCCTGTTTAGATGACAGTTGAGAAATATTCTTGGTGTGAGGCAGGTTTCAACGCATTAGCTAAATTACAATACCTGATCTAATCACAGAGCCAAAATACGCTTTTAACACACTGATGCCTTGCAGACTGAGTTATCAGCCTGTTACTAAAGGAGGCAAAACGTTTTTGCCTCCATTCTGTTGCAATAAGCTTAGAAATTTTGGGGCAAGTAACAGACATCTAAAACCAAGTAGACTGCTCAGTTAATTATAGATTCTTTGTTATTAAATCAGCTCCTTTCTGAAGGGCCATGTGTGGCCACAGCCAGGCACACACACTAGATTTGGCTTTCTTCTATTGCTAAAATTAAGGAATGGCCTGGTAGGAGTAGAGGGCAGGATCTATGCTGTGGTGTATCAAGGTGAGTACACATTAAAGATTCACATTCAACATTCAGCTAATATAAATGTTTTGGCACCCCTGAGATAATTATGTTAAGCCCATCCATAGAACCTGATCAACTTCCATCTTATTATATAACAGAGTAGGACTGACTGTATCCATTCTTCATATGTATCCAGTCATGTACATTTTGAAAGACGGTAGATGCATTGGCTGATTCAGGTGGACTTCTGGGATTCCCTTACGGAGGAACATGAGGTAGGACTGCAGCATAATTCTGTCCCTATGAAACAGCTTGAAGCGTATATCATAAGGTATACAGTTACCAACACAATGCCAGACTCTTTAGGACAAATAAAGAAAAAATAATAAAAAAAAAAAAGGTCTTGCAAGCAAAAAACCACAATAGACAGATAACAGTTCGAGACAACAACTTGGAAGTATAGTGTTCAGACATACTAATTCCAACATTCTCATATTGGGAATATGGAAATACTAGTAAATCCAGATGGTTCAGGAGCTTTCATAGCAGGAAGCGTAAGAACACAGCCATGACCAAGCAGGTGTAGGACCGAGAGTGTATGAGGCAACTTCACTTCCACATGCAGACTGTGTGATTCAGTAATACATTAGGTTCTAGATTTTGTTTCAGCAAGGAGCTGTGTGTCAGCAAATCCTGATCTAAGTTATTTTGGGATGCATACTGATATTTTTTGGCTTTGATATTGAAATGTTTCAGAGACTGTTTTTATGACAGACTTCTGCAGCCACTTGTATTGAGATACTGCACATCCATTCACAAAGTCCTTGCTATTTCACAGAAGGCATGGCACTAGAAGGTTTTATCACATTTTCAAGAAATCATATCCTGACTTAATCATTTCCTTGCTGAGAGGTGATTACTGAACTTCCCAGACTGGGACTTCTTGACTCAGACAAATTTGTTGATGGTTATCGAACCTTTAAGTTACAGAAACTTTCTCTAATATCACTAATACATGTATGGAAACAATCCAGACCGTTTTCTTAAACCTACACTAAATTCACAGAATCACAGAATCACAGAATGTTAGAGATTGGAAGGGACCTCGAAAGATCATCTAGTCCAATCCCCCTGCCGGAGCACGAACACCTAGATCAGATCACACAGGAACGCATCCAGGCGGGCTTTGAATGTCTCCAGAGAAGGAGACTCCACAACCTCTCTGGGCAGCCTGTTCCAGTGCTCTGTCACCCTCACTGTAAAGAAGTTTTTCCTCATATTCAAGTGGCACCTCCCATGTTCCAGCTTGAACCCATTGCCCCTTGTCCTATCACTAGATGTCACAGAGAAGAGCCTGGCTCCATCCTCCTGACACTCAAATTCCTTCATGAATAACTCAGGCACAAATACAAATTAGGTCCACATGACTAAATTTCTTCAATTTCATTTTCTTTTACTAAAAGGAAGGCTTAAAAGACGTTACACTAAGGTCCAGATGGGAAGTAAACAAGAATACTATTACTTAAATAACTCTTGGAAGATTTGATCATCTTTCTTTTAGTCATACTCTTCCTATTCCCACAGACATAGTACACAATGACACACAAAGATCCTAGATGACCAAACTGAGCAATATGAGGCAGAAATACAGACATTAACAAGTGCATTATCATAGCAGTTTTACACTGTACATCTTCAATGCTGATCAGCAGAATCAAGAACCAATTTAATGTTAAATGTAACAGAAGTAACTAGGAATGTTAATGAAAATCCCTCATACAATGCATGCTGTTTTATAGTTCTCTACAGTTTTCTTCAATAATCACTGTGCAAGATGTGCCAGTTGTTTGTTTTGTTTTGTTTTTTTTTTTAAATATGTGTTAAATTGATCCAGGAAAAGTATTAATTAAATAAAATTATATTAACTTATAGTTTATTATATCCTTTAATATATTGGTGCAAAAGCCAAGCCTTTTGCTTAAAAAAGTATTTTAAAATTATAATAATCTTTCTTTCCTAGCCTTCTATATTCAGAGGGGGTTTTTTTAAGTTCAGCAAATATGTATGCAAACAATTTCTGTAATCATAGCAAGTACAGAAACCACTCACACATGTATACTATAAATTAACTATATTTTTATAAGTAACAGAACACAGTTTCTAACCTTTTAATTTCAAGTGCCAGAGAAAAAGACATGAGAAATTGTGAAAAAAAAACAACAAAATATTAACTAAAGCAAAATCAATACAAATAAGTTGGCTATAAATAAACATACTTGCTTTAGTTACATGTCTGAATTAAATCTAACTATTCTGTAAACCAATGGAATTTCAAAGCTATTCAAAATGATTAAGAAGTTGCAAGGAACTTTAAAGGTAGAAGATATTAGAAAACATACTAAGACGTGTAATATCTGCTTACTGCTGTTGAACTAAAATGCCATCCCTTTGGAAAAAATGTTAATCAGATGAATATCAAATAAATTCCGGTTGATATGCGTTACTATTATCAACATCAGGAAAATCAATCCTAAAGTATTCTCATGATATGCACACATTCATGAAAAATATTCTGGAAAGTACTTAATCCTTAGAGAACACCAAAACAAACAGGGAGATGATCTAAGAAATACAAGGGAGGATTTCACAGAAGAAATGTTTATCAAACGTGTGCTGAGTGCTCTCCATGCATGAATGACAGTGATGTGTCAGGAAACAACATAGAGAGCAGCACTGAGCTTAAACATTTGTGATTCAAATCCCACTATAAGTTACTGAGTTATACTTCGTATTTTCTTGCTCTGTAATGTTTTAATATAAGGAAGAAAAGTAAGGTAAGATTGAATTGTTAATGTAACTGACTGAAGCTTGATTGCAGGAATTTTATTTCCATGCTCCTATGTATCCACTTAGCAAAGCAAGTAAGGCATTGTTCAGGAATAAACATGTTTTAGATTCTAGACTGAACACAACAAATCTGTCTCTAAATTTGTTTATTTGCTCTATAATCTTTTCCGTAACCCCATTAACTGTGCACAACAATTTTTCTCTCTAGGCTAAGATACACATGCAAAATCTGAGAAAGCACAATTCCTTCATGTTATAAACTTTAAAAAGTCATGACATCTCTGCTTAAAATCCCTCAAATTTTGTCATACCCCAAATTCTTCTCCCTGACACTATTGCTGTGATATTTTATAGAAAGGAAAACAAGTACCATCAAGGCCAGTAGAAATGAAATTTACATTTCCACTCTAAAATACTCTGACTTTGTTTCAAAAATTTGATTTTTTGAAAACTCAAAGAATTTCTGCAAATGGAAGAAAAAATGCAGCTTGGAAAAATTCTTTGCACTTAATTAAAATGTGATGTCTTTGCATTTAAAACCAACAAAAACCCCAACCTTAGCTTCCTTTTGCCGTTGATGGATATTTCTGCCTATCATATGAAGACAGAGTCTACAAGGGAGACATTATCAATCTCTTTTTACTTCTCTGCTATACTAGGTGGTGAAAAGATTGACCAGACAGATCTAGAGTTCTCTGCTGCAATTATAGTTAACAATGATATCTTTCAGACCTCTAGAAAAACAGTATTTTTAAATATCTTGGACCACTTTATTTTGTCCACTATTTATTTTGTTACTAATATCTTACCTATATCTTTTTCAGGAATATAATTCAAGATCCACATTTTTCATTGGTTCAGCATTGTTTTACCACAGGGATTTAACAAGAGTGAAACATAGTCTGACAGCCAAAGGAGGCTCTAAAATACAAAAAAAGCAATTGCCCTACTAGTGGTAGCTCTATGCAACCTATACTTTTGGTTGGAACTCCATCCTGTGTCACATTACATAAAGTCTTAATAGATCTCTCTCTCACACAATAAAGTTCAAAGCAAAGGAATTCTTCCTGCAGTGACGGAACTCCTATCAAAGCAAACAGAAGTCTCAGAAATGTATTGGTCATACAGAATTATTTGAATGGAGCTGGACATATTTTTTTTTCTTGTGTTCCCCTATTTTAATAATGTCACTGCAAACACCAGGAATTAAAAAAAAATAATTTAAAATACTAAATCCAGTAAGCATACAAATTTTTCAACAACTACATAAAAGGAAAGCAACTGAACATAATTAAAATTGGCGCATTATAGTGTGAGATGATTAGTGCCAGAAATGAAAGAAAAAAAAAAATCCAAGCAATGAACTCTGCTACGCTGAAAATCTAGGTATAAGTGTAGGAAACTATCTTTGAGAGTTTTTTCTACTACCTTCCCCTCCCTAGCCATCACCTGAAGTACTTTCAAGTTACATTGAAAGTATGTCCCCTTTAAAGCTAACAGTCAGGGCTTAATGAAGTAAGACTTTTATTCATTTATTTAGAAACCCAAATCTGACCGCAGAGTCTAAAGAAAATGTTAATGACAAATGAAAGAACAATTTTCTGTTAATTCTTCCAGTGTTATCTTATCCTTGCCATTTATAGACTAGGTTAAATATGTCTTTCTGCCTAGGACTTACATGGTTCTATGGCATCAGTTTTGATAAGTAAACTAGTTATAAGTAATTCCAGCATGCAGCACATTTCCAATTCATTACATTAAAATGACCAAATTTGAAAAACTTGTACCAAATTAATTTTCTTTCCAGCTCTGTATGTCATAAACTATCAGAAAACAGGTTGTGTAAACTTTCTACATGAGAATAAAATTGAATGATCTACAGGTGTTGTGAATAGGCCCACATGGAAACCCGTCTTTTAGAAACCTTTTCTATTCAGTGTTGAAAGTAAAGATTCACAAGCAACAGACAGATCTGTTACAGGCTAACGTGAAATATAGGTCAATTTTCTGCAAACAGATCCATAGTTTTTCCAGGCATTCAGTCAAAACTATTGAGCTGCACCATCTGTATGCCACCAACATGACTGGGAACCTCTGCACACTGCTCTTTAGCTGTATACCATGGTAGCAATGACGGTAGTGGGTCACACAGACCACACTCCACACCCTATGTATGAAAGCATCAGAATGATTGTCTAGCACATTCCAGGTGAGTCCTCTGCTAGCTGCTCTAATGGACATGTAGGATCATTTGATTCCATCTAGTTTGCAAATTTGTAATTTAGAAATTCAACCTTAGCATGATTGTCAGAATTTATGCATTTCTTAAAAAAACATTTTTTCACACAAACACAATTTAAAAAAAAAAACATTATGAAATTCAGATGACAGAGAAGGTGAATATTCTAAGAAGGTCTCATTCTGAATTTTCCAACCAGTTGAATAACACCAGTGTTGCCTTAAAATATTATAGAGAATTTCTGCTTAAAGCAACACTACAACAACTAAAGGACAATCAGGTGATTTTTAGCAAATCACACTTGATTAAAGTAACTGTTTCCATAATCAGATGACCAGTTCTGTAAATGAAAAGGAGAGCAGACTGTAACTTATCTTGATCTTAGGAAAGCTTTTGGATACAGTCTCCCACAGTATCCTGGTAATCAAACAAAGGACATGTGGACTGGATGAGTGAACTGTAAAATTGGCGGAAAATTGGCCAAACCATCAGTACCACAGGATCAGTCAAGGGGAAAACTTAAGAGGAGCAACAGAGCACCACTGATAAGCAATGACATATGACTAAGTAGCACATTGCTTCACACGGTATCAAACTTAGCCAATCCCAAGCTTTTTATCTAACAGCCATTACACTGAAAATCTAATATTCTGCTATTATTCACATGGGCATAATGATGTCCCAGAGTACAGTAATAAACACTGCCTGAACAGACATGTGAGGAGGTTCTGTACTTGTTCTTTCCTTAGGTCTAGACTGTGCTAATGTGCCTTTGGAGTTGTGTAGGGAGATCGTTAATTTGGGCAGCATAATCGAGCCCTCAATTTTATCAGTTTAGATCTATGTAATTAAGTGAGTGTATATAAAGAAGTGGCATATACAAAGAGATTTATACATTGTCGTATGCTTGTTATTATGTGAATGTTTGACCTGTACATTATTTTTAATGAATATAGTGGAGATTTAATCCTCCTGAAAAGAAAATACAAATGAAAATTGTCATTGACAAACAAGAACTTTTTCAAATATACAGTAAAATAAAAATAATAGTTGGATTTTAAAGGGATAAAAGAGGTCATCTTACACACTTGGATTTTACAACCTGCTAAATTTAGATTAATATTCTTGAGTACTTTCTGAATTTTAAGAAAAATTCCTCAACAGATCAAGGATGTTGATGAAGGAAGTCTGCAAAGAGCTCACACAGAGGTTAATACATCTGAAAAATTACAATGGCTTGAAAGTTATAGCAAACGCTACTTACTTTTTAACTTAAATCTTACTTTCATGTTATGGTTTAAATGTGAGCAGAGAAAGGGTCAACCAGAGTAAAGAAAAGTGAGTAATACTCAAATACACAGAAGATAGTCAGTGGGCAAATGACATTTAATATTTTTGAATTAGCCACTCTTTAGGCACAGCACACTACTTTAATTACAAATTCTTTTCATTCATATAAGCTGTTAGGTTTTAGGGATTATAAGTGTACAGTTTTCAATGAATCATGGTAAACATTTCTAGGAGGACACGGAGAAGGTCTTTCAAACTGTCAAAAACCACTGAAAATGTCAGATATTTCTGCATCAAAAGAAGTAACCACGTAGCATTCTGAAAGAAATGACAGAATTACTTCTCTGTAAGACACTTATTATTTTATCATGCCTTGCATCACTATTTATGACTGTTTAATTAGCTGTTAATTCTCCAACATTATTAGATAATTGCCACATAAATTGCATATGTTGAAAAACCATTACAGCAAAATTGCTAAAAGAATCTTGAATCTTAAGGTATCCTAAGGTATATCCTATTTCCTTATTTCCAGGTATCCCAAAAGTTTAGGATCAAATCTTGTCATCCTTTTCACTGTTCACTGAAGCAAAGTTCCCACTGGACTTAATAAAAGGATCTAAACTCAAACATTTATGTGAAAGTCCCTTCCTTTTCATCTTCCAACTTCACTTACATTTAAAGCTTAGTTATAGTACTGAGTTCTAATATTATAAAAGCTAAAAAAATTCCATGAATGACACTGGAGCAAATTACAAACACCACAGAAAGTTTCAGAATATGTTCTTTAACTCAGCATAGGCTTTTGCACAGCTTCCAGAAAGCACAAAAGCACAGTTCCACAGATCTACATAAAGGTAACATTTCCACGCTCAAAGAAATAGATCCTATTGCCACCATGTATAAAGAAGTCACTAATCTGTTATTCAAGATAACATTACAAATCTCTGTGCAGAAACATTTCTTTTGGCATATGGAAATGTCTTGTTATATCGAAAATCTAAAGTAAGTAATTTTCAACCCATGCTATATCTTTGAATAATTGTTGGCTTCTGAAACAATTTTCTGATTGTGTTCTTTCTCTGTCAATTATTGACTGAAAAATGCACGTTCCATTGCTTTGCACAGATTCTTTTTTACTACTGAACCTATACAAACTTCTGAATACAAGCATATTATTTTATACGAAGTTACAGATCCCATTTCAGAGATTCCATTTCAGGGTAGGGCCAAACTGAAGAAAGGCCTTTGAAGAGAGACCCATACCCACCCCAGTAGCTCCCTTTGCAGACTCATAATTCCTTACTGTTTGTAAAATTAAGTTTTTCATAAAGGATTAATTTCAAGTGAACGAGTAGCCCTGGGTGGATAGAAGGACGCAGACAGAGCAGAATCCTGTGAAGAGACTTCTTCATACTAAATCCCATAAAAGAGAATACTGCTCCTTCTGAAACAGAATTAGTGTCCAAAAACAGTTTTCAGAGTTGCAAGTGAGCAGTTAATTTCACACAATAGCCTGAAAAAAGGAAACTACAGCATAGTAACATAGAGGCTTAGAAACGTTACTGCTAGCAGAGAACAAGAAGCTATTAGTTTTTCCCTCAGTGCTTTCTTACCTATCAAGTAGCTGTGGCACAAGTAGCTAAGAATTCAACACATCAGAAAGTACTCTATTTCATTTTTAGAACCTGCGCATAAGGTGACAAGAATGTTCAGTCCATACATTAAATGTATTTATTTTTCAAGAAACATAATTCATATATGCTTTTACAGAAATATTTGGCAAAACTAAGTTATACACTACCTATATGATACCTATTTAACTGCTGAAGGTTTTGGCACAATTAGAACCAACTTTGTTTTAGAAATTTTTTTATCTATCCACCACTCAAACAACCACACTGTATCTCAGTAACAGTTTATGTTATTAGTATTTTTTAATCATTTACAATTATCTTCTCATGAGGGTACTAAAGAGATCTAATAATATTTTACCATTTTTCAAAATACCTTAGAATTCATTGCAGTAGGCCTGTCCTAAATAGTTCCAACCGCTATGCAGTTATCTCAAAATTTGTTTCAACCTCTACTAATTCTGTTCTAAAGCACATAATAAAAACAATATTTTATTAATGTCTTCTCATACCCAGAAGTGAGATAATTGGAAAGTCGGTGCATTTGATTTTCCCTTTTTTGTCTACAGTAAAGTTATCACCTCTTTGGCAAGCGTTTCTGAGTTCACATCTGTGTTGCCAATAGGTTCCTGTAGCAGACTCTTGTGCGGGTATCATATAAATGACAACACCTTAAAATATTATAGGGAAGGCAAGATGTTTAATGAAATACAGGGTGCTAAATTCTGTCTTAAATGTGTGCTCTATCCTTATTAACTTGCAAATGTTAGTATAAACATTAAAATAAAACTTAATACCAGTTACAGGAGATGTGAACTGTCTATTCAGTATTGCCAAAATGAAGATTCTGGGTTTTGTAAAACAGATAAGCTTTGGTTAAATTTGCAACAGCTTATTCTACCCTCAGCTTTTAAAATTTATGTCCTCTGAACAAAGGCATAAATTGCCCACCATACAAGCACTGACTGCAATCATGAGATCTTTTCATGTAGGTGTGACAGCCACGGACAAACCCTGTCATCTGTTCGCATTTCTGTATTATTACTTGAACCAAGGGAGCACAAAAAACATCCATCAAAGTCTCTGTCACACTCTACAAAATCAAATGGCAAAGAGTGGAAGACACCCATAGTAGCAGACAGCCTGGGCAACAGTAGCTGCGTGCAGCACTGATTTACACTGGCTCAGGATGTGGTCTCACAACATGAAATCTGCAGCAGCAGCAACTACTTTTCCAGTTCTTTCTATTTTTCCCTCCCAGCCCTTTATCAAGGGGAAAATGAACTGGCAGGAGAAAAAAAAATAGATAAATTTATATGCATACAAAAATGAAAATATTTAATGTTCCTTATAGTTCCTTACAGTTCCTGATTCTGTGTCCCAATGAAAAAAAACCACAGATAGTCTATTGTGCTCAAGGCACAGAAATGTTTAGTGGGAGAGATGAGAGAATATGTGAAAATGGTATTGCTGCTGATAATTTCCTGTCTTGGCACTGGGGTACAATGCAGAATCTACTTTTTTTTTTTAAATCAAGAGTTCAACAGAGATTTACAAGTGTCTAAGAAGGCAGGACTCCATCCAGTCTCAGGCTGCAGTCCTGAGAGGAAAGTGATCTGATATAATAACCCATGACAGCTGCACGGGAATTCTGACACTGCCCCACCCCGTCCCAACTGCCAGTGCTCCTCTGATGCCATGACAAGCCCAATGAACTCTTTACCCTGGTAAAAGAACATGAGAGAAGAGCTAGAGTGATCATTTTTGCAGAACTGTGTTCACATATCCAAGTTGAACACATAACAAGTAAATAATTTTGAACAAGGCAGACTCTTCACCTATGTGCTAGTTTAAAAATGTTTAATTTTGGACATAGGCCTTCCCAGTAAACAAAGTATTTCAGCCTTGCTGGTAGTTCACTATTGTGAAAGAAAAGGTAGGTTGGTTTGTTTTTTGAGATATATTTGAGAACTGTCTTTTTGTTTGAGTGCATACAAGTCAAGCAAGTCACGAACTGAGAGCCATTGCCACTACCAGAATACACTACATACAGATAACTCACAAAGCAAAAAATAAAACTTGCAAACAATTTTACATGCAGGATTTCTCATTTAAAAAAAAAAACAAAACAAAAACAAAAACAAAAACAGAAACAAAAACCAAAAAAACCACACCCCACAAAAAAAAAAACCACACCAAAAAACCCAACAAAATAAATCAGAGATAATTTCAAAGCTGAGAATTTACTATGGAGAGCTTTTCTGTGGTTGAAACTAAACAAAACAATGGTAAATTCTCAGAAATTAAATTGTGAAATTGAATTATATGTTCCGTTGATGTAATCCCAAGAACTGCATCTCATTAACTCAGATACATTATTTGTCATTATTCAGGTAACTGCAAAATTTTCAAGCAATAAACTTTTCCAATGAAAATACTAACTCACAGAACACCTCCCCATGACTACTAGAAAATGTATCAACTGTGCTGACTTCTAATTTGTAAATAGTTCTTCAGAAATACTGGAATGCATGATCAAACACATTCAAGCTGCTATAACTTTGAACTTTGTTTCCTACATGCCATAATTGCATTGTCAGTGCCAGACTACTGGATAGCTATTAAAAATAATACAAAGTTTATTTTCATTTCTGTGGAGAACAAGAAAAGTTTATAAAAGTTCAAAATATTTCATTATGTGTCTTTAGCCAACTGACAGTTTAAGGACAAGGAGTGTCATAATGCAGTTTAAAAAATTAATTTGAGATTGAGCCAGCAAGAGTACCCGTCATTGTCTCACTTCAACATAAAGAAAGTGGAGCATATAAACAGCAAACACTGAGTGATATGAATTAAGAACAGAATAGTTTTGCCTGTTGAATAATGTATTTTTTTTGTCTTAACATATTTGTATTGCTAAAAACAGCTCTCCCACAAGAAGACTCTCTAGTAAATTTTAAAACCACGTGAGTAAACATTTCTTTTTTTTTTTAATAAGTAGATTACTTGTGCTCCTCTAGTTAGTGGGAATTTATTTAATGACAGTGTCAAAGGGCTCTGTGAGAACAGTGTGCCTCAAATCACCCGATTTTCAATGTCTTCAAATCCCAGACATAACTATTTGGGAAAAAATAAGAAAAACTGCCTATGTAACATACTTAATATGCATTAATTTTCCCATTACTAAAAAGGATTTTTTCATCATCATGCTCATGCATCCCCATAATGTGTTATTAAAGTACACAGTCAAAAGTGCCAAACTGCTTCTGCTAACAAAAAATTCTCCCCTAAGCTGTTAGAAGCTTCACAAGGAGAAAGGCTATAGTCCTTCCTTGAGGATGCATAGTGTTCCTATTAAGATCATTGTGAAGTCTGTTGAGATGAATACTGCAGACTTTGTTCTTGCAGGTAGCAATCTATCTATCTATTTAGACTCAGTTTTGCCCAGCTGCTTCTCAGGGGGGCAAGTACAGCAGAAGAGGGTTAAGAAGAGACCAGGCTGTAACTACTTAGTAATTTATTTGAAGGCAGCAATTAGCTTTTTCTCACATGCAGAAAGAGCCTATAAAGGGCAGAAGGGATCAACCAGGTCATGTTCTGTGGATGTATCACAATCTAAAAGGATTAGTCAGATTCAAAGAGGAGAGATCTGCTGCCTCCCAAAGGGCTGCAGCCATGCATCACCCCCCGAGGAACACAACATGCACCAGCTAAACTGCAGAAGTCTCTCAAACTTGGCCCAGCTTCAACTGGTTTCAGACCAAATAACACCGAGGTCCCTTCCAATATAAATTATTCCAAAACTATGAGACTGCATGAATCTATGATTTCTTAGTGTACAGCCCTTCTTCAGCTCAATTTTATAAAAGACATAAATGAATGTGCCCTTATCATGTTCATGGTAGTAATATAACTAGTTTACACATCAGATACATCTTTTGCCACCAACCAAGGCCTGCCAGCTCCTATGACTATAAAATCCTACTATATGAGGACTTTTTCTCCAATTTCAAGTGCCTCAATGCCTGGAATCACTTGATTCTTTCATTTTTCAGTAAAATATAAAAATTTAAACCACTTATAAACTCATAAAACAGAAACCGAATAAAAACCCCAAGGTGCTGAGGGTAGGAACTAATCACCATGTATAATGCCCATAAGTATAAAATACATCATCACTGATACATGATAAAGGACCTGCAAGACACAGGTCACCTTCACAAAATAAAAGGCCACCAACAACAACCTAGAGTGGCACCCACACCCAACACCCAAGGTATAAAGGCCACCAAGATTAATCTAGAATTGCAAAATGGTACCCAACACCTAAAATGCTCCCTAGGTATACTGTTGTTACTAATACATAGGCCTTACTCATGACTTTTTTTCTCATGTTCACAATTTTCACACAACTAGGTACCAGAGCAATGCCATGGTAATCTTTATTTGACAAAATAAAAATTTCAGTAGAAAGTATGCAGTACAATAGCTCAAGAGCTAAGGAGAGAAAATAGTTTTACACTTTCCATCAAATATTCAATGCACATCCAAAACAATAATACTTCCTCACACTTTTTAAAAATTATTATAATAAATGAGATCGTCAGTGAAGAACCAGCCATCTATGATAAAAAATTAATACTAAACAAGACTTAGTCTTTTGTGTCATTCTGTTATATTTACTACCTTGGATTTTATACAAAATACCAAAAAAAAAAAATTGTCCTATGTGTATCCTTTTTTATTACCCAATTAGTTTTTTCTTTTATAAATTTCTCTGTGGAAACAAGTCTTTTACCCTTTCTCACAGAGGCTGACTGAATCCCTTGCAAAAGGTAACAGTCACCTCTGAAATGCAAGTTTTCTGAGTTCAGGGAACCTTTTTGTTCTCCTCATGTCAGTCATTTCTATAGCTTGTTTCAAGAAAAGCATTCAAATAATATCTCTCAGATCTATCCAGATTGCTTTAATCTCTTTTGTAATGTTTATTGTTTAGTACATTTTACTTATATTGTAAGTACATTCAGCAGACATGTTTATTGACTCATCTGTAACATATCCTGAAAGCTATTACTGAATTTGAGCAGCTCTGTCAGTACATGCTCGTTACACGTTTATCCATATGAAATTATATCTACAGTTGTGATATTCCACAATCTATGTTTAATTCACCTGGATAAAGCCCTAATCTCATAACCTGTCATTTTATAAATGCAGGTAGAATTTAGATTTTGATGATTTGGATTTTTTAATTTGACTCTTTGAAAACCCAAATTTTCATTTTTTATATTGATTATAATATTGTACCTTATCACAAAAAGTGGCATGGTACTTTACAGAACAAAGCCACAGTCATGAGTTAACTGAAAACTTCATTGGTGCATGAACTTTGGTATTCTTATCCTATTTATAAATGACTTGTAGCATTATTTGGAGGAGTGGTTGAGACTGAGGAACACTGAGGGATGGTTTACCTTCTTGGCATTATTCCTCTATCAGTGTAAAAATTACACCACTTTTCAAGGCATGTTTTTTTTTCCCCTTTCCTCTTCTATTTTTCCTGATATTTCAGGATCCAAGAAGGCTAAATTTTGTCAAGCAGGGGGTTAGAGCCAACTTTTTCTGTCTTCTAATCTGCTATAGGTGATGGTGTTAATATTCTGTCATTCTTTTCCAGCTCCATCTACTGCCTCTTAACACAAAACTATCACCTGGCACTCAAAATCTCTAAACCTTGGATCTGTAACATGGGAGAGCACTAGGGAAGCACTATCATACACTTGCTCTGGTCTACTTTCTTTCCTACACATGCACAATTTGCTGTTGTCAGAGATAAGATACTGAACTTGGGTCTGATATTGGATGAACATGTCATCAAGTAATTTAATCCAACAACATTAGTTTTAGTGAAGGTCATGGAAGCAGACAGGTTTTGAACAGTTCTCTGCTGACTATCTTAAATCCCTTTCTCTATACCTGTAGCAAAAGTGCAGGCGAGAGAGCAGCTAGAGAAAAATATCTCTGTGCTACATTTTAAAACATGCTGGGTTTGGTTAAGTAACAGTATTTAAATGTTAAAAATCAGCATGCAAACTACTAGGACAGAGAGAATAGTTATTTAAGTTTTAAATGAAAATTGGATCTTTATTTGGATGAATAATTATTTTTCCTATGCTATTACAAAAAAAAAATTAAAATGCTTCAGGTAATAAATGCAATTCTAGCTAACTGTAGCAATTTATTTCTGTATATCCTTTCCTAAACTGTGCATTACAAGTTGTTTTATTGAAATTAATTTTCAGTGGTAAGAGTAACTTGCAATAGTTTCTACCCTGAAAAAACACATGAAGACAGGAATAAATTACTACAGATTATACAAAACATCTTTAAAAGAAGCAATATTATACAACTAGTATTTCAGTTGTTTTCTACTGAGCCTTAGATTTTATTTTAAAGTCATGATCATCAGACACTTGCTGAAAGGCAAGACACACACCTGATTTGAGACATCAACCTACATGTCCACTGTTCCTGATGACTGAAACTTCAGAAATCTTTTGACCTCACACAGAATGCCAGGGCTCAGCTTGCACGAGCAGCATGAAATCAGATGTGCCACATTGTTCAGCATCTGTTCCTAACTTCACACAAATGACTCCCCGGAAAACACAGGGTTCTCAGCATCAATAAGTCTACGCTAACCCACCAACCTTCACCTATGTTTTGTCTCAGTAACTATTCTCCTTAAAGCTTGTTTAGCTAGATATACCCGGCTAATGAGCCTCAGATCAACTCTTAGAAACTGACAACTTAATTTGTGCTCAAGAGGTGATCTTTTCTTCCTTCCTCTCACTCTTTTCTTCCTTTTCCCTCTCTCATTTCTTCCTTTTCCTTCATTTTCTTCCTTTTAAATCAATCATTTTCAAGACTCCGGCTGTATTCTTCTCCTTTTTGTTCTGCCTTACTATCAGCCGGAAACTACTTCTTACTAAAGACCTGTCTCTCTTGGTATTGTAATTTTTATAGTATCATTACAGAATTTAGAGACAGTTTTATTGTAAGTAATAAATATTTCTAAAAGAGTTCAGGTGTCCAGCAATTATGTTTATTTTATGTCACCATCACACCATGAAAGATCATAATAGTTAGAGGCCAAATTTCTAAATTAATATAAGATTTATAGCCCTTCATTAATTGAGCAAAGTAATAAAGGAAAAACTAATAAATAGCTTCTAGATATTTCAAGCACTTTTAGCATACTTAAATATTTCAAGACACATTTAAACCTATAAATCATATAAAAATGAATGTGCCGTGTACTTCATGCTTCTCTGCCAACACATACCTGCAGGCATCTACAGTAGCACTGTGAAAACCCACACCCACATAAGTAACACATTATTGGCATTGCAAAATACACTAGAATTTATCTTACAGGGACATGAAAGGTAATTATAACTGATAAGAACAGACTTGAATTTCCTCTAGGAGAGACTTTCAGAGAAAGCTGAACCAAGTGCCTATTCCAATGAAAGATAAAGTATATGCAGTATAGTTCTATGTGAATAAAATGCCAGAACCATTTCAATAATCCAGTTTTAGGTATGTTTCAGGGTACCTGTCTGTGTTAGTAAAAGTTGGCATAGTCCTACATCAGACCTTTTGAAAGAATAAGGAGTACAGTTATTTGTTTTGTCCAGCTTTTAATGTCTTTTTTTTTCTTTTTTTCCCCTTTTCTACTGCTTGTTCTCTCCCACAATTTTTCTCGACTCTCATTACCTTTTTCTTTCCCTTCCAAAACCATATCTTAAAAAGCTTGTTTCCATAATTAAGTTGATTACTATCAGAAAAGCTTAATTACAATGTTTATTTAAGATTGTGTTTGACTAAAGAGCAGGAGAAAACCCGTGGAATAAAATCAAGAATCAAGTACTTTTTGAAAGCCATCAAGTCTGCTTGTTACTAATATTTAAGTTAAGCACTTAATCATTAAAAAATAAACCTTCTTAATAAGCAAAAATGTTTGTTCTACCTCATCCAAGGACATTCTCTTTTCACTCAGTGTGAAAGAACAAACACACACATAAGATGCATAAGAATTAAATGAACCCCCCGAGATGAAAACGTACTCTCTCACTAACATAATAATCAAGCCATCTTGCATTTATTCCCTCTAATACTGAGAGTAATATACTGGATACCAAAAAACACAAGTATATTAATTGATCCATTGGGTCATATATTTCTTCAGTTGTAAAATTCTGGTAAGTTATATATTCATGTTGATTTCATTATCTAGTTTTTAAATATTCATGCGGGTTTTCCAATAACTCACATTGTAATAAATCATTACTATTCACAGCTAGGCAATAGAAAGAGTGCTAAAAATCAAACTCCGATTTCCATAGTTCTTGTCCAATGATTTACTCAAAAGACTAGAATATTTATTTGCAGTATATCATATCTGCTAGGGCTGTCATCATTTTAATTTTAGTGGTCTAAAAAGTATGTCTCGTTTTTCATTTTGAAACAAACTGCTGCCTGAGGGTATTACATCTGTTAGCTAAGAAATCTTTTTTACATGAAACATAAATGTCTTTTTTTCTTTATTTCAACTTTTCAGTCTCATAATTTTTGCCACATTAGATTAATCTTTTCTTTCCATTTCTTCTTCCTTCTCCAATACTCCAAAATATGCCTTTTCTGCACACCCTTTCACTTTCATTTTTCAGCATGTAGGAACTCAAATGTATACAACAGATTCTGAAGTTTAACTATATGAGTAGTTCCACTCATATAAATTTAGAGCAGTTATTATTTCTTATGTTATTTATTGAAGTTTGTGACCTCATGTTCATCACTACCATATGCCTCTATTCAAGTAACACGCAAAGTAATACCAGTACATGTCCTTCATCCTGCTAACCACATGGCAATGGAACATGTTGATTAACACCATGGATTGGGGAAAAACAGGAAAACAGTTAATACTTATAAAAGTGAAGAAAAAGGAAAAATAGTTAATATTATTATGTAATTACCTGAAGATTAAAGAAGTTTTGATAACTCATGTACTTTTAAAAAATTGATAGACCTTAGAAAGCTGCTGCTATACTAGCATATAAATTTCTTAAACTACTCTAGTAAATACCAGAGGAAATTAATACAAAGACCGTTTTTGTCAAATGAAAAAAAAAATTACTTATTAAAATTATGCAAGTCTTTTCTGCTTTCCCTTTACATTAATTTTTGATAGGAAAGTTTGTTTTGCCTTTTATAACAAGTATTTTTTAGTTTCTAGGTAGTTTTGGAAACTCACCACCTCATATCTCAATAATACTGACACCATACTTTTAACCTGCTCTATGTGGATCAGAGGTGATTATCTGAAGGGAGACATTGCCTGTAAGTAATTTAGTAAACTAAATCACATTTTAATGCAGAGACCATTATTTTAGGGATCCAAATCCCAGTTTAGTTTTGTTCTGCTGTGATACGACACTGTTACTCAGCATACCACTTAATTTGCTTTCCGATTTATAGGAGAAAGTAAAGATCCTAAATAATTTCTAATTTTATGCAGAACCAGGGATTGGGACTAAAACAGTTCTCTTGCCAAAATGTAATCCTTAAATTCTTAATTCACTGCACACTGCAATGCATGGTAATGAACAATACACACAGTTGGTTCATTAAGATAACATTTAAACTGAGAACCACAGCCTCATCACTGCTTTCATAAAAATGTAAGAATACCCAATACGGATGAGACAAAATGTCCAATATCTCATTTCCAACAGCAACCAACACAACACACACAAACAGAAGGATAGGATATTCAGATAAAGGCATTTTTTGATAAATCTCTTGCCCTTCAGCAATTTTGACTCATTCTTTGACAGCTTTTGTTATGTTTTTGTTCTATGTATTTGCTCAATCAGTTCTTAAACACCTATAAATTTTTAGCATCCACATCATGTGGTGAAGTGCTCCACAGATTAACTACAGATGATGCTGCCATAGTAACATCTTTCTTTTCCACAATTTTTCAAAACTTCTCTCCACCCAATTGACTAACCACCCTAGCGCATTCTTTGTGCATGCTAAATGGCTGTCTCTTCTCTGTAGGTGATGTTCAACCTTCTCCACTTTACAGACACCTTCTCCCAACTGCCTAATTTCCCTGGACTCCCCCTGGAATTAGTACCCATAATTGTTGCATTGCCACTAAATGAAAAGGATGTGTTTGCACACTGTAATGCTCCACCTCCACAAGAATTAGTACTTTCAGCATCATGCTTTGAGGCTTCAGAGTCTGAGCTAGTCATCACACACTGCTCTTCATCACCCTTTATAACATAGTAGTTGTTTATCTTACATCTGTTATTTTCCAGAGTTCACCCAGCGTACTGTGCACATTATACACAAAAAATACTGTGAGGATTCTAATGCTCAAAAAGGAAATATTTCACATATAACAACTCCAGAAGGGTGTTTTTACAAGAAGAACAGGCAAAAAGCTGTGCAGGATGATTTTTTTTTTTTTTAAACAACATACATTTTATCAAGATTAAGTTACAATTACTTTTGAAAACCAAGCCATTAACTGCTAAGCTGAAACCTGACTTTTTAGATCACGCATGTCAGAAAAACACCAAGTGTTAGAGCATACAAAAATACCTCACTGAAGTGTGAAAAGTTTCTATAAACACTTCTAATCACTTTCACCAGAACACACTACAGGTAGTCACAGGTTCTAACGCCCAGTAAGATACAAAGCTATCAAATAAGAATTTTAGAAATTTTCTCTGTAATACAAACAGATTGCTTGATGTTAAATTATTATTTAGGGACATCTTTTTTTCTGTCAATAAATGACTTGTACATAATGTTGAGCAATACTCTAATAAACAATTTCAGTTAACTAGGACAGAGTATTGTGAAATATTTATATGACTGGATTACTCAGATGGGCTGTTCAGATCTTCTGTCAACGAATATTAGTAACCTGCCAGAATATTTCAACTGAACTTATACTTTTGAGAATGTGACTGTACTGCATCCTATGGCACAATCTATATTTATTTTCCTTTTCATTGAAGCAATGGTTTAAGAATGTTTTAAATTCTTAAAACAGCTTCCCCTTTACAAGCCTATTCAATCAAAAATTCTTATGAGGTGTTTTGTTGTACACTTGCTTTACATAAGTGACTCAGGTTTCACCTGAACCTCAGGGTATCTGAAGTCATTGTATTTATACACACCATGAATCCAAAATCAAAAAAATATTTCCCTTCAGAATACAAAAATTATTTTTTAATTTGTACAGTAATAGAAGCCTTCATCTGCCATTTAATTTTATTTTCTTGAAAGTAAATGCTTTATTAACCTTCAGTGAGCTACAGATTACAACTTTATTAAATCTTAAAACAGGAGTGTAACAGTCCTTTGACAAAGCTCAGATAACAATTCAAAGTTATTTATTTTTCCACAGTTCATATTAAGAACTAAAGACCAGAACACTCACTCCTGTTAAAAATCAGAAGTGACTTCAAAGTTTATAGAGAGCATATTCCCCAAAACTCGTATCTGCCACAGACTCTGTGTCACCATACTCTTTGCCCTTTTTTGCTGTCCATCAGATCCTGCTTAGCTACCACAGGAGTGTCTGATTCTTTTGTAACTATGACAAAGCAATTTCCCCACTGGCATCCTATAGATAGGGTTTCTTTAGGGAAAAGGGGGACTCTTCACTTTAAAGGGCTGTGGTAACAGTTTAAGTTGAGGGCAATTATAGAAAGACCTAAAGTTTATTTACCTAATTTATAATAGTTTACCTACTTCATCTGTTTGACTTAAATACCATATTTGCTTACTTAAATCAGTAATGCAAAAAACAAAACAAAACCAAAAACAAACAAGAAAAAAAAAACTGCAAGAACCAAACCAAACCAAGCAAAAAACCTTAACAGAGATTACTTGATTACTTGGACATGGACAGTTCTCTCATTTAAGATCTTTCCCACAAGAGTCTCCCCTGACGGGTGCAATAAAAAAATAAAATGAAGAGGCTATCATAACTTTTTTTCTCAAGAAGCAAAACAGATCTACACCTACAAACAATCCAATTGCATGCTTTTTAAGAGTCTAAAGATTCATTCTATTTCCTCTTATTAAGATTTTTCAGTATAGCTACAAAAAAGATATAGTGATTTTTTATTCTCTATATGTTTCCACAGTATTACTGTCTTTATATCCAAATGCAGTAAAGAAAGGATCAGGATGCAAACTTGATCTCTGCCCCAGGCTTTTCTTTTAGGCTTTAATTCTTTCCATCACCAGCTCCCATTGATCACTTTAACAAAACTTTTTTATGAAACAGCATAAATGGAAATAGTTAATTTTAAATCTTACAGAGTAGCAATATAGTCTTCATAACTGAAATAATGGCAATATTCACTAAAATGTATTTTCATGTAACAAGTCTTTCCAAAACACATAACAGTAATACGATCTCTGAGCCCAGTGATTGAAACGCAAAATAGCAAAGTAAGAGTTATCTATCTTTCAAGATTCCCTCCATTAAAACTTCAGAAGTACCATAAAGATGTGGTTGCTAACTTATACTAGATTCTAGCTTGAGCAACTCTATACCGTCTTTAATTTTAACATTTAATGCCTCTTATTAATAAATTTGTTTCTCTTTCAGCATTCTAATGTATTCATATTAAAAATTGCACTCAATGTAATTATAATAATCAATAAAATAATTCTAAAATCGTTTTTAATTCATAAAATTATTTAAATCTCTCTACAAACCACTTATGAAATTTAAAACTGAGAGCAAGATAATGTGTAACTAAGCATGAAAATCAACCTTCTCCCTTTATAATCAGCATTTTAATTATAGAGGAGCCAAAACCAACATGAAACCATCAGGAAATTAAAATGTAATTAAAATTACAAGTTTTGGAATGGGTATATACACATAAGCTTATATCAATCAGCCCTGAGAACAAATCCACAGGAAAATTTCTTTTTATTATTTACTGTTCACATCATATACTTTTCTTTTAAATTAATTACTGTAAAATGAGCAAGTGCTTTAGTAGTTATCATAATCTTTTGGTAAATAAATTTAAATGTTAGAGTACGTGCCTTAACATATAGCACGACAAAAATTATTTCAAACAAACATGTCTTTTGGATTGCATGTTCATCTAATAAAGCTAATAGAGATTTTTA
Organism: Pterocles gutturalis; assembly: GCF_000699245.1. Taxonomy (NCBI): domain Eukaryota; kingdom Metazoa; phylum Chordata; class Aves; order Pterocliformes; family Pteroclidae; genus Pterocles; species Pterocles gutturalis. The sequence continues at coordinate 23,406 of NW_010135215.1, forward strand.
TCTCCTCTACTACTACTATGTAGCACGCTCAGACCCAGAAAGATGGTTTAAATGAGCTGTATGATCCTAAAGGCAATGCAGGAAAGGAGAAAGGGCTCCATCTCATAAAAACATGATTTGAAGATGACCAAGTACATTTATTTTCTTTCTCTCTATCTATACATCAATCTTTATCTACCTTCAATATTAAAATATCACCTCTAATGAGAAAGGAGAGCAGCATAGTAATTCTTATCTTCATTCTATGAAAAGAACTCCTTTTCCTTTTTTGATTTATCATAGAATCGTAGAATGGTTTGGATTGGAATGTATCTTAAGAGATCATCTAGTTCCAAACCCCCTGCCCTGGGCAGGGACACCTCCCACTAGACCAGGTTGCTCAAAGCCTCATCCAGCCTGGCCTTGAACACCTCCAGGGATGGGGCATCCACAACTTCTCTGGGCAACCTGTTGCAGTGCCTCACCACCCTCACAGCAAAGAATTTATTTCTAATATCTAGTCTAAATCTACCCTCTTCCAGTTTAAATCCATTACCCCTCATCCTGTTGCTACATGCCCTCGTAAAAACCTCCTCCCCAGCTTTCCTGTAGGGCCCCTTCAGGTACTGTAAGGTTACTATAAGGTCCCCCTGGAGCCTCCTCTTCTCCAGGCTGAACAACCCCAACTCTCTCAGCCTGTCCTCATATGTGAGGTGCTCCAGCCCTCTGATCCCCTTTGTGGCCCTTCTCTGGACCCGCTCCAACAGCTAAATGTCCTTCTTGCATTGGGGGGCCCAGACCTGGACGCAGTACTCCAGGTGGGGTCTGATGAGAGCAGAGTAGAGGGGGAGAATCACCTCCCTCAACCTCCTGGCCACACTGGACTTGTTCCATCACAGTATATAAAACAAAATGACTGATTAAAAGTTGAATTAGTCAAGCAAAATGTATGTATACTAATTAATACTGTATTTTTGTTATATTATTTCAATTAAATTTTGTTGAAGTAGACAGAAATCCGTTACCCTCTTCCACATCTTTGCTTTTATAAACCCAAGCTTTGAAGTTCATATGAAAAGTAAACACAGTAACTAGAAAATGTTGCTTAGGAAATAATTTCTTTGTACTGCTATAATGCATAGACAGCTTTCAGTGGGGTCAGAAGAAAGAAAGACCGACAATTAAAAACAATTCTGTGCACCAGAAAAACTCATTATTAGAGATGTTAAAATATAGATCTGATTTTTCTTCTTCTTTTTTTTTTTTTTTTTTGTAAGATGCAATAAATAAACTCAAAACACTCAAGATCTTACAGGAGGCCCCACACAATTCGTTTTACTTAACTGACTGGCACAGTAAAAAAATTTGAACTGAGACTTGAGGATTAATGCTTGACTGAATACGTTATTGACATGATGGACACTGATGTGACAGAAAGGGTGTGCTCCATGTTGCCTGCAATAACGAATCATTAGACAGGCTCCATTGGACCAGGTTTTTCAAGATTAGGCAGACAAATTTATACTACAATCAAGAGCTTTAGGATGGCGTAATAATGCTGACTTCTATTTTGTAGTGTTTCCACTATTTCTGCATTGCTTCTGGCAATATAATTTATATTCTGCTTTTATTGGATTTCTTGATTTTTATTCCTTGATTGTATCTAGCAGTATAGTAAAATACATCTGTCAGATATAAACAAGACATGCCATCAGTGTTGCATCTTTTAAGTAAAAGACTTAAAATGTTTTCTCCTCATCCTCTTCAGGCCACACAAATATCTTATTCACAATTTTTATTAAAAAATATATATTGATGCTGTATTATTCCTGCTTAAAACATTTGATTTCATCATTTAATCCTGCCTGGGATTCCAACCACACATTTAATATCCTGACTTATAAGAAAGAGGAGGAAATCCTCTGCCACATAAGATATGTATCACTACATATTCTACCTTATCTTCCTATTTCTTTTATTATAATTTCTAGATGTACTAGGTCTAATTTAGGCTGGGTTGACATGAGTACATTCTGCTCCTGTACACAGACTTGTATTGATTTGAAGATGGAAGATTTGTACAAATAAAAGCAGGATTCCAAGCACAGACTGTAGTTTTTTATTGTACTGTATGTCAACATAAATCATTCCTATAATAGAAAGGAAAGAAGAAACTATGACACATTTCATTATTCATACAGATTGTTGCTACCTTTAGGTAACTATAGTTTGTTCAAGTGCTTTGGTATCTTTCTAATTACTGATAAATAACATCAAAAAACATTGCTGCTTGGCCTGAACTGTAAAATTAACTTGTTCTGCTTTAGTTGCCCTATTTGAGACAAACATGCTGGAGCATTATCCTTTTTTTCTTTTCAATTAATGACTCTCTGTTGATTTCTTTTCTTGAACCCTAATATACAATATTAAGTATCTTCACTTTTTTTTTTTTCTACATTAAAAATGATTGCACATCAACTCTCTTCAAACAGTTGCTATTCAAGCTATGCAGTTGGACTAATCCAAGTGTCAAACTGGTTTACTGGAAAAAGCTTTAAGAATTCAAAGTTATCTTTGCATAATATCTTGAAAATCTCACCTTCCACAAACACTAATGTCATGCTAGAATACACATGGAAAGGGAACACAGCTAAAAGCCAATAATGGAAATCAAGTTAATTCAATTTTCATAAAAGCAAATATTTGAAAATATTTTCTGAGATAACTGTACCAGCCTATTTACACAGTGAATGATTAAGAATAAGCTGTCTAGTAAACATTGTTCACTCAGCTAAAACACATTATTATTTAATACAAGGCAAATGTCCACAAACTGGAAGTAAATATATATGTGCATTGTCATCTAACTTATCACATGAACTGAAGTTGCTGTCTCCCTCTTCTATACTTTAGCCACACTCACCATTCTTTTTGAATGTTAAAACTCTTACAAAAGGTTGCATGAATCACAGTTTAATGTACATCAGAATCACTGCAGTGACTGGTGGAAGAAAATCTAGCCATCCACACTTTTTTTGAGACACAGGGTAAGCTATCATGCTGGGCTGCTGGCATGGGATAAAGGTACAAGTTATGAATCTGTGCCCCTTAAGCTGATTCTAAATCAGTCCTGCTGCTTCATGAAACAAATCTGAAGCAATGAGACAAATGAGCAACCAGTGACCTTGTACAGGCAAATACCTCTTTATGTTCTCGATGCATCTCTATAAAGTAAACATTTATAGGCAGTTTTCCCTAAGCATTTAAGTTCTGGATACTATAATACAATTTTCCAAATCCATAAATGCAAGGTCACGTTGAAATTGCTTAAACTATTGTATAAACAGGGGGTTGTTTTGTTTTCTACAGTGAATTAAATCACATTTTTACAAGGTCAAGTAGGGTGCAAAGAATTTATTCCCTTTTTCTGTTGGGAACTTTTCTAGTATTCTGCTACTAAATCTGCATGAACAAACAAATATAAAAATGAAAAATTAATTTTATTCCATTTTTGATTCATCAGAGATAATTTGTAACAATAAGCACCAAAATGTACACGTACCGATCTCAAGAATAAAATATTTAAAATCTATGTTCAGCCACTGAGAATCAATAGCGTCATCTGCACATCAAATCAAGGGAATTCATATTTTCTAAGAAGTGCTATTAAATAGCAGTGTTTTAAACAATACCTTCCTACTTTTTACAGGAAGATGCCTTTGCATGAGATGCCTAGTACTATAAAAAAGGTAACCAAATGTGTATATGTAGCAAGTAGGAGACTGAAAACTTGATTTCAGATTAACTGTCTTTCCACTATGACATGACAAACTTCTACTTTTCCCCTTTTATTGTAAATAATAATAACAGATTTACAGAAAGTAATTAGGATTGTGCACATTAATTACTATACAGTTAAGTAAACGTACGCCATACGTGCACTGACAGATTAAGACTGATTTTTTTTTTCCCCCCATAAGTGCTAGAAAAGGAGGTATACCATATAGGAGATACATATAGAAAATGAGTTAAAAATTTATTTAGAAGAATGGTATTAGAAATATTTAAAATTAGTTCATCATTGTACTTAGGACAGCAACTATGTGATGTGCTCAAAAGAGAGTAAGAGTAGGTCAGTTAATTCCTACCCAGTGCACTAAAAGGAAAGAGAAAAAAAGTTTTATGAAATACCCTTCAGCTCCATAAAGTTGTGCTTTTGCACAATTATTAACAAATGGGATAAAAATGAACAAGTAAAATTAACTTGCAGTATGATTCTTTTGCTGACATGCTATGAGCAAGTGTTTGAATCATTGATGGAGCTGTGACAGGTTAATTCAAGAAGCTGAAGTTTCTGTTTTCCAGTGCAGCAACACCTGTGCGTGTGTGCTTGTGCATGTGCACACATGTGTACGGTTTTCTAACTAATACTAATTTCAGACAGCTGACAATTTTCTAAACACTTTTTCAAATTAAATACAAATATTGAGGAATATACAGCTATTTCACAGGAATTTTCAATAAAATTTATTATAAGGACGATCTCTAATGTTTGAGACTAAAAGATAGTAAGATAGAGATCATGTGTCTGTTAAAAAGGAACATGAGAAAACAGAAGGACTAATAGCCTATAAGTAGGACACTTACCTGGGACATGATCTATACTGGAGACTGCATGAATTTGAACCTTGGTCTCAGATATCTTGACTAAGTCTCTTAATCATTAATAATTAATGATATTGCCTGCTCTGGACTGGATCTTTCTCACTACAAAAAACAAACAAAAAGGAAACAAAAGCTTTCTTGGATCCATCCCAAAATGGGACATCAGGTTCTTGAAAAGTATAATATTGAAGGATGTAGAGAAATAGTTTTCTATCTAGATAAGAGATAACAAGTTTTGAAAATGAGATCATTTACAGTTTAAAATAAATTATTGACAATAAATTATTGCCATTGAAATAAATGAAATCTGCAGATGTGACAGAACATATCTAGTAAATAACCAGAAACTGCTACTATTAAATCTTAGTAATATATATTCTAAACCTAATCATAAACTGCTGCCTTTGTAAAATAAATTGTCTGTTTGCCAAAAAACCAAATTATTTTTGAGTGAAGATAAGTAGAACTATTACAAAATGTCATAAATTTCAAATGCCAATCTGATACAAATTGGATATGTCTCAACAAAAACTAGCTAAGAAATGGAGAAGAGCTTTTTCTTAGTTCTACTCAAAATTGTATTAGCTGCCATTAGCAAATACTATCTTCAACACTTAAGTCAGCAGAACCAATCGAACCAATAACAGAACAAATACTGTTTTGAACATCAAGTAAAGAGAACTGGGTAGTCAAAGAATCTTAGAAACCTGACAACTCATATCACCATCATGCTTATTGAGAAATGAATAACTAAAAGTACAATTTTGGAAATAAATTATTTTCTTATTCTACAGTATTCCAAGACAATTTTCCATAAGTCTAGATAAAAGTATCAAACACAGTTGTTATAGTTCTGTACCACTAAATCCTTAAGTATCAAATTATAGCTTTAATGGACAAATTGTACTTTTCACAGAAATTGTAAGTATTTTTTCCATATTGGATATTAAGATCAGAAGTGTGTGTGTGTATGTGCATTCCAACAACATTTATATTTTTACATATCCAAGATTCTAACTCTAAAACTCAAGGAATATAGGGAAAATCTATAAAGATGCAAATGAAGAGGATTTAATGGTTGCATATATGCTGCCATATGAAAAGAAATCATGCTTAGTTGGCATGTGTATCTTCCAGCAGACATTCAAGCATCTTGCAAACTACCTGCTGTCCAAACAACAAGTTGGAGCTAGGCAGCCAGAAAAGGTTGTATGTTCAAACGTAAGCATGATGCACGTGAATTCTAGCCAGGAAATTCAAACCTGCTGTTTATGCTCTGCTCGTATTTGAAGCTACACTGAAGTTCAAGTTCCCTTGAGAAATAGCTGTCTCAACCCAGATGATAAGCTGTCTCATTCCTGATCTTAAAAGTAATTCCCATGGTACTATTGGCAAACGGAATTTACCATGTAAAAACTCACAACAACCCTGCAAATAACTACAGCAAGAGAAAACAGCTGAATTGGGCAACTGTGTTCTTACAGGGGTAAAAAATCAAATCTTTTCTCAAATCAGTTCCCAGCGGAAAGCAGAATATTGAGATGCACAAAACCAGATGTACAACCAAAACCAGTAAAACAATTTGTTGCTGGTACTTCCTGGGGCATGTGGCTGAGTCACAGTTCAACCCAAAAGAGGTCCTGAAACTAAAGGGGTTCACATTTGCATTTTTCTTACCACTACAATTTTTTCAGCTTTAGTAAACTCCAAATTTCAACATAATGTAACAAGTAATGTAATAATATAACATCAAGTAAGCGCCAGGCCAGTATCAATGTCAATTATGTAAATATTAGAAAATGTATACAGGCACTGATATTATATGTCTCCATCACCAAGAGGGGATCTTAAGTTTCCATGCTGATTGGCCCATGTCACTTAATAACGTCACTTCACAGCAATAGGACAAATATTTCAAATTTCTTATTTTAATACTGTAATTTGAAATACCTGCAGAAAACTTTCAGTCACATACTTCTACACTGGTATTTGTTTAGTGACAAAAATGTAAGGTAAATCTCTTTTATAGAGTAAGTAATTAGATTGACAGACTGTCAATATGCTTTATTTGTTAACAGCTATATGAAGACTAAATTATATAAAATTATAGTTCTATTCAGAGAATAATGTTCAAGTGATTAAATCTTCAAAGAAAAAGTAAGCTAATTACCTATGCTATGGACCACACAAATATGTGATGACAGGAATGCAGGCACAGCCAAAAATATTTATTTCCTTGCTATCCTTTCAAATTCATATATATATATCACTTAAGTGAAATAACCAGGACACATACACAACATATTCATACTTTACCCTATGGTTATGTCACCAAGTTATGACTTGAGTGTCCCATGCTTTTTGAAACACCTAGTATACTAATTGTATAGACACAAAAAAAAGTAATTAACAGCTTTGAGCTTCATCAGCTCATATAACCTAGACTAAGGGAGAGGCAATTGCATCCTGAGGGAAAGTGAAAGACAGACATTTCCATGGGGAATCTTATGAACCATGGCGCGGTTAGTACAAGGAAAGGAGATTATAAATGTTCCATAAAACTCACATCTCCTAAGTCTATTATTTGGATCTCGAAAAAAGCTACACATATTAGTTCCTGGCTTGATTTTTCCAAGATGTTTTTCATCTCTCCTTGGAAGATCAGGCTTAAGAGACATGAGGAAAGTCAAGTTAATTCTAGAAGAAAGCAGTTGTTTACTTTTCAGGAAAGCATGTAATACAATAGATGAAGTCTGAAGTTCAAGTGTATGATTCTGAGATTTTGATGGTTCCATTAGGGGATAGTAAAACATAGATGCTGTCAAAGTATTTTATCCTTACCTCTCAGAGTAGATCAACTTGATACACATAAAACAACAAAGAGTTTTATTCCAATGACAAGTTTAGCGTAGGGATTATTTCAGGGCTAAATTATTTGCAAAGCATTTTGCTGAAGGTCAAATCTTCCTCTAATATAGCCTACTCCTGAATGACTACTTTCCATGTAACCCCTTCTCCCCCATTCCTGGGGGGGGGGAGGAGGTTGAGTGAGCAGCATTGTGGTGTGTGACTGCCAGACAGGGTCAAAACTGCGACAACCCACAATAGTATGGTGTGATACAGCTACTTGCATCTATCAGTGGAAACGTTTAGGAGCTTCTTTGTCCTGAAGTTCTTACATGCTTTCACATGTATCTTTCTAAACAGGTGATTGAACAGTGAGGTAACAGATCTCAACTGGACTTTAAAGGACAGTAACACTAAGCTACCAGTGGGGTAATATCTTTCAAAAAGTTACTACTATATCTGTAGTTCCTCCTTCTAACATTCCTTCTGCTACACAGATAGTACTTACCTTTGGTTTTGCTCATCTAACTGATGCATACTTTATCAGGGCAATTATTTGTAACTTGTATTTACCTTTCTAGTTTCTTTCTTACACTGTACGCTAGAAGAAGAGATTGTATACCCAAAGGTTTCTCTACCCTTCCCAGCTATACCACTTAACCTGATAAAAGGAGATTTGCAAAACTTGCCTGTACTATGTTTTCACACAATTACAAATAAATCATATTTGTTTTTAATTACTTCTTTGATGAGCTATTCAACATCCATCCTTAATTAAGGACAATTCACTTCAGTTGCCTATATTACTACGAGATGAATAGCCTTATGCGAGACCCTATTTCTCCTCTGTGCATAAAAAGAGCATGGGGTAACTAGCTCAGATTCAGAATGCAACTTTTACATTCAAGGTCAGTATATTTAGAAAACTTTTCCAACCAGAGAATCTATAAATTGGACTCAGAAAGGCTTTTATTGTGCCAAATGGCTAGTGACTGCAGTTGTACAGTTAAAAACAGAAAGTGAACAGCTAATACAAATTAGAAATGTTGCAGTTGTCAACCAGCAATGATAAACCCATACCCTGGCTCTTCACGACCCCTTGAAGTGGTGCAATTACTATTGGTTTTATAAAGAAGCTCAACATGGCTTATGCTAAAACAGCAAATAATTTTAAAATCATGTCAAAATGTCAAAGAAGTACAATTTCAACAATTATTTTATCATGGCTAGATTCGTCTTTTGTTCAAATACTCTTAAAACCAGTTTTGTGAAAGTTATTTTCCTTTTCAAAAGGTTTCTAGTTGTACTTCTGATTTCCTATCACTGCTGAGATATACAATTTCTTACTTTATGTCTATGTGTACATATATACATGCACATGGAAGAAATATGTATGTATTTCAAAGTCATTGCATTCTTTAAATATATGAACTTTAGGTTCATAAAGTAAGTTATTTTACTCTTAGCCATCTGTCACTAAGAATGTGACTCCTTTGGACTTGATACATATTTCCCACTGGTACTCAAATGTGTACGTCTGGACATAAGCATGAGGATTTTACTGAACTCTTTATATGACGATCTTCTAACAAACAACTTGTGAACCCATACAGAGGATCTAATGTGAATATTAACTAGTCTGAATAGAAGACTACCGTTCCATGAACCTGTAGAAGAAAACTGGCATTCTTCAGTTGTATATTTAACAAAATAGATTAGAACATGATCCAAAGCAGCGATACCTATAAAAGCAGAAGCAAATACTGACAGACTTATTTAATTCTTTCAGCTTTATGTTATATGAAATGCTTACAGCTATTACATGTAGGTTTATAATATTAAATAACCTATTGTTGTGTCACTTAATTACTATATTTTTTAACAGTCTCTTTGTAAAACAAACGTATGCACTTTAAGATATACAAATTCAGGACATAAACCACAGGTTTATGCCTGTGGATTCCGTTTTCTGCAACAGTTTAACCACAGATCATCCCATAAATTTATATAAAAATCGGAAGACAAAGCCAAATCAGTCCTGAAGCAGCACATTTCATTAAACAAAAACATGAAATATTTTACTATTAAAAGAATAATGGTAAATTTGTGTCAATAGGGATATACTACATATAAATTTGAGCAAGAATGATCTGGTGGTGGTACGACCATTAAAGAAAATGCTTCTGTTATCTTTTTTAAGTACAAAATCCTTTGGAAACAGTATTTTTTGCAGATCATTCATAACAAAACATTAAGCAAGAATTTTCATTTCTCTTGTAGTAAAGGGGTATATGATATTCCAAAATGTAAAGTGTTACCAAGCATATGCAAAGGGGTTTTTTTGGGGGTTTGGGGTTTTTTTTAATAGGAAAGAGGAGTAAATATGTTCCTCTTTTTGTTTTCCAACTTGCTTACTTATCTATATGACTATGATAAATGTGAATATACAAAGTTAATTTTAATTCTGTAAATGGAGGGTTAAAGATTAAGTCACAGATTAAGTCAGTGGCATACCATTTATCTGTATTTATAACGAATTCAGGATTATTAAAGATGCACATAAGCTTTGTGATTAAAAAAAAAGAGAGAAAACCAAATCAACCAACCAGACAAAATAACCTCCTCCAAACTTCTAACAAACTCTTCAGTATATGACTATTAAAGCTATACAGTTGTTAAAATATTAATCCAACATATTCATACACTAGTGGAAACTCAGAAGTAGCAGTGTATTTGCACAATACATCTCACCCCACAGCGATCTCAGATAACCCTATGCATTACAGAACATTAATAGAAATGGAACATTTTAGACGTGTTTAATAATGGTTATTGGCTGTTTTCTATTTCTAAGAAGCTAATGAAGAATGGAAATGTTCTACAACCCTAGATACGTCAAAACTTGGCTTACGAGGGTCAAAATCCAGAGGGAGAGCCTACACTGATCCTAGCAGAAGCACTGCTACTTTATACTGTGGAGTGTTTTATCTGTTCTTTTGATACACAAAAAGACACTGCCGCACTGGCAACTAGTGAACACTTCGAACACCTTCATTTAAAAACAAAGCCTTGGGAACAGCCAGGCAGGTAACACAGTTTCCACAGAATGCAGATGTTCTTTCAGGTGTATATCTGAAATACAGACTTGGTAACACTTTGCTGTTGTTGAAGATTCCCAGATGGAGGCTGTCTCATAAAATCCCCTGGCTTTTTATACCCACAGAGCCCCTGTTATCAACATCAAAACAGCTATGCCAAGTTCACGTGAAATACAGTCCAAATGGTCAAAAAACTAAGAGCAATATAAACTAAGAAAAGCCACCCTAAGTCGACCCAACTAACCCAGTTTCCTCCTAAGAGAGATACCATAGAGAACAGATATAACAAACTCCTACTGATTGCTATCAGTTGTGACAAGCAACCAAGAGATGCTTGTGGCAGTCACCATGATGCTTTTGGTTGGGCAAACAACAACAACAAAAATCTAAGATCCAGATGTATTTTCAGCAGATATAATTAACCAAAAATAGTTGAATAGATAGGGCACAGGTCCACTCACTGCAGAATGTACAAAGTATAAAAATCTGAAGTAACACTCAAAGGAGGACACACTATTTTTAATCCAAAATTACAAGATTTGCATATAAGAAAAGGAAAGAGAACTAGAACTACAAGCTATTACTTCAAGAAACAGGCTAGATAAAGTCACTGTGATACTTACCACTGTGAAATTCATAACCTTCAAAATCCATATTGTCATTGCTAAGTTAACAATCATGGTAACCAACAGCAGAAGGACAAAGAAGTATAAGCACCTCTTTCGCCATCCATAAATCCCTACTGGGTAAAACTGAGGATGTTCAGTCCTTGGAAGGCTGTTCTGTTGTGTTGCTAATATATACTGCTCTCGTGTCATCTGGAAAAGAAAGATATAAGCATAAGTAAGCAAATGAGAGGTCTGTTTTTCACAGAGTTTATTACAGAATCACAGAAT
>NW_010135216.1:0-1318 GCF_000699245.1 Pterocles gutturalis
CCGTCCCTGCTCTGCGCAGGCACTCGAGCATGTGACATTCAAAAGATTATCATCCTTATTTCAAGGAAATTTAAAATGGAGAACATAATATGTCACATCAAAATGAAAACAAAAAGCACCTATAAAAGGTTCAGAAGATACAACAGTTCCCAGGCCTGGAGAAGCTGGGTAGACATTGTTCTCACTGTTGAGTGGGACATGATAGAGCATACATGGGCAGCTATGTATATCAAACTACTTGAGGCACTGACAGGGAAGTAAAGACCAATTGATTTAATGGATATTAGGTGACGATACCGATATCTATGTGATTACAGAGTCAGTCAGAATTGTATACATCCGAATATGAAGAAAGGCTGCATTTTTTAACAACGTCTGCAGTCTGCTTATTAAAGCTTTTCATGCAAGTTAACATATAATCCAAAATCCTCAGTATTTCCTAAATCAGTTCACTCACACTGAAGTCAGAAGATAATTCAAAATGGAAAGTCCTGTGATGGTATCTTATGCTCATACCTCTTAATATGCTGGAAAACCCTCAGGCAAAACTGAACTAGCAGACACCTCTAAATTAGCACCAGTTTTAGGCATAAAGCAGCTTTTGTTTGCACTGTTAGGAGTCCAAAACAATACACTTTTGAGACAGAAGTATGTGACCTGGTAAAGGAACTTCACTATTTCTCTCATTTTGTAGCATTACATCTTGGTCTCAACTGCAATTTACAAATGCTATTAAAATGCTATTAGCTATTACGTTAATAATTAAACAGAAATTCTTAAAACAAATGCAAATTAAGAAGAATTGAAATCCATCTTAAAACAGAAGAGTGAACCTCAAAGAGGGAATTACTACGTGTGCACAACTGTCAATTTTTAATTTGGGACAGTGATCTCATAGCAAATGCCTTTAAAAAAACACGTGGCACCTCACAATTGAAGAAGGTCCTTCAACAAGATACTACTTTAGCAATTTTGCTCTTAAACTTTCCCTCTCTGTCCCGCATTCAACACATTGAATTAGAAAACGTCCTGGGTTAAGCTGAGACAGAGTTAACTTTCTTCATAATAGCTAGAAAGAGGCTGTGTTTTGGTTTTGTGCTCAGAAGAAAGCTGATAAAAAGTGATGTTTACGCGGCTGCCAAGGTCTTTCAGCTTCTCTGGCTGTCTGCAAACAGGAGAAGCTGGGAGGGAGCACAGCCCCAGTTACTAGCCCAGGATTTGATCTTAGGGTCTGATTTGAGACCCAAAGTGGCCAATAATCTATTCCATAACATACACATCACTCCCACTATATAGTTGAGGACCCTCTGGAAGATCG
>NW_010135217.1:0-3165 GCF_000699245.1 Pterocles gutturalis
AGAATTTTCGTGCTGAATCGTGAAGCCTGATTTCCTACCGGGGTGCTTCCCGTTTTACTCTGTCCTCGGTGTGTCTGACCTCTGTCTGTATCAATAGAACACTCACAGAACACTTCAAAAAGAGCGATAGTGGGAAGTCACTAGTAATCCAGCACTGCACGGTATTTAAAAGGGTTGTAGAGCAAGCACATTGCTGATTGTTTCTGCACAAATTGCATGATTTTCCACTCTGCGTCTTTCTGTTTGTGAGTTCGGGAGGAGTTTGGAGGACGGTGGACACCGGGTAATCAGCTTTTGTGCAGCTGCCAGTGCTTCTTGTCACTCTGCAGTGACATTTAATGTTGGTATGGAAGTTTTCTGACAGCATAGCTCTTCTGAGCTAAAGAAAAAGTGATGCAGGATATACTGCCTTCAGCACATATAGTATCCCTTTAGAGAACTGTAAAGCTGTGGCACATCCTGCGTGTTAGCTTTGTAAAAGAAACATGGAAGGATAGTCACAAGATTCCAGGAGCTGGCCCTTTAAAATAAATGACACTTGGTATTGTGAGCCCCTCATTATGGGAACAAAAAGCAAAGGTGTTAGCAATTTAGCTAAATTTTAAGATTTTTGATAAATCCTGACAGAGAATGACCTTTGTTGCATGTGTGGTATCAAGGGCAAAGAAAGATTGCTGGGCCATAGTTATTCCCTGGGAGGGGGAGGATTATTCTGTTTAGGAAGAGTTTTTTCAGAGTTCTGGTAACTCATATTCAGAGCCCCAGTGAGGAAGCCTCCACAGTGCTTCCACAGCATTTGCGTGCAGCACTGTATAGTTGTGCAATTTCAATTAGTACAAGCAAACTGTCTAAATTCCTGTAACTTGTGCTGGAAGCACACTATCATTTGCAAGGCAATTGGAGCAGACAGCTGAGCTCACAAGGTTATCATCTGCGTCTGTTCAGAAGATGGCCTCAAACCTTGTATTGGCTAACATTTTTAGCTCTGATAAGTAAACCCACATGAGATAAAAGTCATCATATAGTTTGCTTTAAATCAGCTGTGTTTTGGGAACACTGAATGACTTACTTCTATTTCACGTATTTCTTCTAGCATTTCAAAATGAATTTAGATTGTGTGAAACGTTCTTGATTAATCCCAGGCTGAGCCCATCACAAGGAAGCTTCTCAATGCTATCAGGGAGGAAACTTTGTTAGATTAAGGATGGTCCATTCACTTATTTTCTCATGCCCTCAAAAGCAGGATTTCCTGATTCTTCACTGCCCTGTAGTTACTGGGTCTTGAATATTTTTCTTACATTGAAACCATGCCTTGGATACTGAGATTGCATGTTTAATTCAGAAAAAAGCAAGCATTTAGTAAGTAATTTTCTTTTTAAAATATGATTTTTCTGTTTCAGCCTTAAATTATTTAGGCAGTAGTATGAAAAGCTAATGGTCTTTACAGTACACTTGCCCCGTTTTCACCAACTTTCATTTATTATCTTTATTGATTTTGGAAACAAATTAATTTGTCCTTTGAAGATGCAACTTCTTTTTGTGCAAAATTGCGGCTGTTGAAGCTATAAGCAGAGATGGAGAGTGTGATATTATCTTTCAAAGTGCCTGTGGAACAGGTGAGGAGAAGTTGTGTAAGTCCTAGGCTACCAGGAAAGGATGTCAAAGTATTTTATTAAATTTGCTGTTAAGAGTAATTGTTGGCTGACAGTTGTGTAACTTTTATAACGGTATCTCTTGAACCCAGTCACAGGACAGACTGATACGAGTCATGATGTAAAGGCTGTGATTACATTGCTCCCCATTCACAACAGATACTGTGATGACAAAAATATTTATGGTTGTGACTCTTTTCCTTGCTGCACTGTTGTAGATGAACTACAGTTACGTTATTCTGACTGTAGTAGCTCCAGATAACTCATGTCTTCCCTTATACATCTGAGTTCTTAAGGAACAACAGATTTGGGAGAGGTTTTTGTTCTGCAGAAAAAGAGATACAAAATCTGTTCGGCGATGGTTGGTACATTTGTCCTCTTCAGCACCCACTAAACATATAGGATGGAGCTAGACTGCCTGAACACCTGTTTTCAAACAGTGCCTGGAAACATTAGGTCTCGCTCACCGTTAACAGAGCATAGGCCTTGTGCTGCGGTGGAATAGGGAGTGTTCGTGCACTCAGTTCTGCTAGCTGAGCTGCGGTGACCGGGAGGTCATATGAGAAGTAGGATGAGCATCAGTGATGATGTACTCGGCCTTTCCAGCTAGGTCTGGAAGCCAATGACTCATTATGTTACAATTTGTTGAGATATTTTTAATATTTTACCCTCTATTGTCACAAATAGATGCTTTTAATATTTCACTCTCTACTGTCTTAGGGTTATGGCTGTGGTTACTGTAGCCCTTTACTGCTGTGTTGGACAGGAACAGGCTTCAGAAAGTGGCATTGCATCGTTGAGTATTCTCTGACTTCGCTCACAGCCTCCAGCAGGCTGTGGCCAGCTCTGGCTTACATTCCTGTTCACTTTCATTTGGTGTTAGGGCAGGTGGAATTCCTGTTTTCCACATCTTTGTGTGGCAAAGATTTTACTGGCCTTGTGGCTGCTTCTTTGTCCCAAGAGACAGCAGAATCACAGTTATTTAGCTACTGAGGGCTTTCAGAACCTCTCTTAGAAAGCCTTGTTGTGGCTTTAAGCTGTAATACAACAAATCATTCAAGAGTAGTGAGAGGTTTTAGTTCTTTCCTGGCAAGCCAACACCTAAAACACTATACAGAGTTCAGTGGGAGTTGTGAGCAGAGCAACAGCTGAATAAAACGTCAGAAGGCATACTATAACCTTTTGCTGAAGGTTTATGGCATCTTTACAGGGTGTTATAAACTTAATATTCTAAACACTGAAGCAATCATCACCCCTGTGAATCACTTTGTGTTTGCACTAGACAAATCTTCTATGTAAGGCTGATGGAGGTTTGTCTGGATAAAGATACTGGCTTGGAAACTACATGAGAGAGAAAGGATTTCAGTGACAGATTGTTTTAACAGTGAGCAGAAATACTAGTTAGGTTGTGGAAATGCCAACTCTGTAACATGCAAAAGTCCTGCAAAGGGAATCTGTTCCTAATTTTGGCAAACCTACCTGAATGGCCCATTGCTTTGGGGCTCAGAAATAG
>NW_010135217.1:3196-17921 GCF_000699245.1 Pterocles gutturalis
GACAGCAGAATTCCTGTGGTCTAGTGGTTCTAACAAAGAAACTTTTGTTAACTCTGCTTTGATGGATAGTTAGTGTTTATCCAGCATCACTTAAAATGGTGTCCTCCTACAGCTCCTTATTTTTAAATAAAAAAAGCTTATAACCAGGTTGGACAAACCTGTGAAGAATAGACTCCAAAGTGCACTTGAGAGAACAATAATGCTGTGGAAGGATAGAGAACACAAACCTTCTCCCACTTTAATTTCCACAGTTTCATTAAACATCATCAGTGAATACATTTAGCCACACTGAGCCACTCTTTTGGAAAGCATAAAATTCAGGAAGGAAAGCTTATGTGACTTTATAATTAAACAAAATTGATCCAGGCAAAAAAAGTGTCATAAAATAATGTAAAGTGTTAAACTGTCTAAAGCTTATCCATCCTTGTGTTCAGATGTAAAACTGTGACAGAGCAAGAACTGACCAAAAATTCCTATCCTGTCCTTTTTCTACACTCTAACTACAGAGCTCAGGGATGGATTTACTATGGGAAAGAAGAAGGGACTAAGTCCCTCCATTTGTGTGTGGCTGTATCCTCCTGTAACATTTGACAGAAGGATTGTGTCCATATAGTCCTCCTCTGCCTAGCCTGAGTTGCAGAATTAATCCCTGCTTGAAACCAAGGTGGATTGCAACAATGCATTGTGTGTGCAGTTGTTTACTCTGCCAATACAGAGGATTTGCACCAATGTAGCTGCATTCCTAGTAAATCCTCAGCACAACAAACCAAAGCCTGTTATACCACCTGGACTTAGTTCTCGGCAACCTTTCACCATAACCTTTCACCATGCAGTGAATGTGAAATGCTACCAAACTAAAACAGCATGGTTTTATTCTGCTTTGGAAAGCGTAAGTTGTCAGAAGTAAGTAATGGAGAGCATACCCATTGTGAATTAAATACTGGTTAGCTGAAAATGTACACTGGATTTAATCAAATTACTTGTTTGCCAGCACAAATTCTTCTGATGACCATCAGTTTCCAAGAAAAAAGGTACAATTTTATTGCCCTTCCTAGGTTTAGCACAATTCAAATGTCAAATTGTTTTGTTTTCCTTTACTTCTGGTCTTGAAGTCTGGGACCAGTGAGAAAGATGAGAATGAGCATACTACCTCCAATGATCCTTATCATCTAGGACCAAACTCCTCTCATGTACTGTGTTGTCGGAGCCTCTCATAAGCATCAGTCTCAGATAAACATAATTTTTGTAGTGACTGTATGTGTCAGTTCAAATGCTGGTTGCTGTGAAAGAACTCTGGAGCACATACTGGAGCTGCCATGCTTGCACCCTCCTACCTCCCATTTATCCTGTTCATAAGTTAGAACAAGCAATTAAGGATACGAAATATGACTTTGTTTCTATCATCACAAATACTGCTCACAGTATCAAAGGACTTTGGCCAAAACAAGCCTGTCTGTATAATTACAGGAAAAACAGTGCCTTCTGATATTGCAGATTATGATGTGCATGCAAAAACCGATACACACATATCTGAAATGGCCACACTGGCAGTTTTGATAGTTCTCAAGCTGGCACAATATGTTACTGTAATTACATTGAGTTGTTGAGTGTTTGAACCTCATGTAAACATCCTTTTCCAGACCTGATAATAGGCTACCATCCATAAAAGGAAATTTAACTATAAATAGTATTTCTTCATGGTGTTTAATCGCCTTACTGTCTGTTTTCACTTCTTTGTTCTGTCTCCCGTTTATCAGCTAAAATAAAATGTAGGTGTTTATATCATTTTTTCAGTAAAGCTTTTTGCTTTTAAAAAGGCCCAAAGCCAAACCTCAGGTTTATGTACTACCTTCTGCCATGGGCTTAAGTGTCGGGATTCCTCAGAAGCCAAAGCAAACACAGCACAAATTCATCTTGAGGAGACAGAGGACCTGAGCTGTCAAGTAAGCCTACTCTTTTGCTGCATGTGCAGTTGGTATACATAATTTGCTGTTACCTTTTGAGACTCTAAAAACAGAAGCATTTGGTTGAGAAATCATCTTGCAGTGTATCACCAGGCTACAACCAGCGGAGACCGGCATTGTCTTGCTGTAAATACGAAGTGTCTGCTACAATGGCAGTTTCAGTAAACAGTCCTTGTGTCTGGATTCAGATTCTGACCTCTTTGTTCTAGCAAGATATTGGATGAGATGAGTGCCTCCACATGGTCTGGCTTTTAATTGTTTGTGGAGCTGGAAAGCAAAGGAGGATCAAGAAAGAGGGTTACAATTCTTGTATTACCTATACATTTGAAGATTGTGGTATACTGCCTGAGAAAACTTTCAGAATTTCTCTCTGCGTTTTCCAACAGGAAAAATATTGAAGACATGCCACATAAATTTAAATGGACCCTTTAAAAATACAAGAAAATTAGAAAATATGGAGAAAAAGAAAGGGAAAAGTAAGTATTACTTTCAAATTTTCAGATTTACGTTTTAATAAAAATAATTATAACGCCACACTAGTATTTTATCTGCGGAGAGCTTCACTTGAGCTGGGGGTCTATACATCTTGATAGTCATAGAAAGGTTTTTTGCTGAATACCTAGCTAGCTCCTGTAAACATTGCATATTCTACTTGTAGACTAAAAAATAAAAAGCATGAAGACATTTTTAGTACAGATAGAAAATTTGGGTAACCTCTTGCACTTTGTTACCAAGTGCTTGCTCTTTTCAGACTGAGAGCATATGCCACTAAAATCAATAAAATTTTACATTTTCCC
This sequence comes from Pterocles gutturalis, assembly GCF_000699245.1. NCBI lineage: Eukaryota > Metazoa > Chordata > Aves > Pterocliformes > Pteroclidae > Pterocles > Pterocles gutturalis. The sequence goes on from NW_010135217.1 coordinate 5,958, forward strand.
TAATGAGATCAATCACTGTCAAAGCTCCATCGGTGTTTCTAGATCTTGATTGCTACTCTGCTAGAACTATCAGGAAAGAACAGAGTGTTTGAAGAATCATAGTTTGAATATTCCAGGAAAATTCAGATGCTTTGAAATCTGAGAAAGGTACAGACCAGTTGATGTAGGCAGTGTCATTTGACTACCAGCCCTTAAGCAGGTGCACTGAAGTAAACTTTCGACAGTTTTGAAGGAGTTAATTTATGTGTTTATAAGTTCATTTTGGTTCAGCCATTACAATTATAACTATTGGTAATACCTTTTTGTACATGACGTGTTTAAAACATATATTAATCATTAACATATTTTGAAAATTATATTTGCATTTCTATACAATTCAGAAACTATGAACTATTTCGTTTTTCTTCTAAGGATTCTATACATTTAGCGATAAATTTCTGAAATATTTTTGCCCCTTCAATTATAGCCCATTATGAAGAGCAACAGCTTCAATTTCTCTGTTCCTTGTCCAGTAGACCTCCAAGTACAAGTGTTGCCATTTGACTGACATACTCAGTTTAGAAATACTTCCCAATGTCTCACCAGCCTGAGTTTTGAAAACTTCTTGACAACCTCTGAAAAAAATTCCTGACAGTATTTCCATATTCTGAGAATGCAGAACAACGTTTATGATGTGTGTGACTGTTTGTACCCTGGAACTTGTCAGCGGTTAGGGATAAAACAATCCACTAGCACTAAAGACGATCAGTCGGTGCTTGTGCCTCTGAACACAAGTGTGCACCATTTCCTTCAGTTGGGACTGTACACATAGTTGCTAGCCAATACACAGAAGATGCAGGGGCAACTGAGTAATTAAATTTGGCCTCAAATTCTGAAACAGCAAAATAATCTAAAAGAAGAGTCCTTCCAGTTTAGACGGCAGCAGCTAAAGTTGCTAAGAGAAGCTGTTACAAGTTATCTGCGTAAACCTCAGTTATTCCCAATTTCCCTAGATAAAACTAAGGTTCTAAGTTTGTCAGTGTATTTTCAATAAACAGTTAGGCTCCCAGGTTCAGGAATGAAGGCCTGATGACCCTGATACTACAGTCACCGGCAGAGCCTACAGGGGCATCCAGATTCAGTTCTATCAAAAGGGATTTGAACTTGCAGCTGCGCAGTGACACGCACTGTCCCTAACTAGTATGGAAAAGGACCACTTCTGCAGGATTCTATTTTGAGACTACTCTTCTAATCAGCACGTCATAGACTATGTTACTGGTAGCAAATCAGCTATAAGGACTAACCCTAGCAACTAAGTCATAGGATAGGAAATCAGTCAGTACTTCTGATGATGGAAAGTTTCCTTCCTTTCCACCCCTGAATCTATTTTGGCTCTTTGAAAGATAACATGGCAATCTGTCCTGTCATCTGTTCTACCACATCGCTTGTATTGTTACATATTGTTTCTCCCAAGAACAGAAAATACAGTGGAAAAACTTGACAAAATCCATAGTTAAAGGCCTGGTTATTTTTAATTTTTGGCTTTGTTTTGTGGAAAAACTTATTACTTTGTCATTTCTTAGGCTGAAGTTGATCTCTGAGGTAAAAAAAGCTGTAACCTCAGTGACATAATTGGCTTTCTGAATTTTTTGTCAAGAGCATTTGTATTTTGGTATTAACCTGGGCCATTAGAAAGGGAACTAAGAAGTAGTTTGTGATTGGCCACTGTAAAATTGATTAATAAAGCGCATGCATTCATCTGAAAACATTTTAGTTCTTAATGCTTTAGTTCAAGAACTCTTGTTAATTATTCATTGATAATTGATCCTGCTGGGAATTAAAAGCAAAGAGCACTGCTAACTGGATAGTGACAATGATATGGATTCATATCTACTTTTCAGTGGCAGAATGAGGCAATAAAAGTGAAAAAGCCCATGGCACAAATTGGTGGAAATCTGAGAAGTTCTGCAGCATGGGGATTTTTTGTCTGGAATGAGTATCTTTGATAAACTCAATGTTTTCAGTAGTTGCTGTATCACACAGCTGGAGAACAGAGCTGTTGTTTTTGCAACTAGAAGGCCACCAGGAAAAGGAAGTAAGTGAGCACTATTGTAGTTCTGCCAGGGCACCTTGTCTAGTTTGTGTGTTGCTCTTGAATTACGAATAGTTCTGTGAGTGGGAGAACTGAGGAAGATCCAATTTCACGTTTGCATCTTCTGTGGAACTATAGTGTCTGCACTGTGTGAACAACATTTTCCCCACAGTTGGGATATGCATTGGCTGAAATTGGTGAGATACTAGGATAGGACTGGGTGTGTGCGTATAAAGAAAGTGTCATGCCATGAAATAAATTTTTTCTTACTAACCTGGCTTTCTGCAACATACACTGTGTCTTATTTCTCTGCTGTTTAATGGATTTGGGCTTCTGAGCTAAAGCTCCCTTTCCTCTCCCCACCCCCCACCCTCCACTGGTGTAATGCAGCAGCAGCTTTCCAAATAGTTTAGGTATCAATAACAGTATTGCCATAGGCTCACATTGCCACTAGCTCAAATGCTGTTTTGGGCCAATGTGGTCACATTGCTTCTGGTTCTGGGGCAGCGCAGGCTTCCTAAGTATGTGTGGTGATGATCTCTTGTCCCTCTTCTGTGGGAATAACTGGCCCATTCTTAGGACCTTTATTTACGCTGATGCACAAATATATGCATTGTCTCAGCCCTAACAGATTTAGCAGGACAGTTTCCTTAAGGAAAGATTTACCAATATGAATAAATGAAATGCATTGGGTTTGCAAGAATTCATATCCAGACTTTACAAATGAGGTGTGATAAAGTCACTATGGGTTAAAGGTAAAATAAGGTGTATCATTAACAAGGACTTTGCTGATCAGCAACACCTGCATATATGGAACATTTAAGTTCAGGTTATTTTAGCCCTGTGCATACTTTGCAGCCTCACTGTTTGCCTTTTCCCTACCTGCAGATCATAGGGTGACTGTTTGAAGAAGGTCATGTGTGTCAGAGTCTGTGAGTGAATGCAAGGTTAAACATTTTGACTGGCATTCAGGTGAGACTTGTGCAATCAATCCCAGTGATGCCATACTCATTCAAAAGAGCTTGCAGTCATGGGGAGAAGAAAAGGGAGGGGAAAGGTGAAGGGGAGGCTCTTGAATATGTATTCCAATGTTACATTAGAAAAAGCAGATCTGGGCTTTGATTCTTGCTGCATCTGGGTCCCCAGCAGGTACATAGTGAGTGCTTGCCCAAGTGTTTCAGGAACGCAAGGGAAAGGGCTGGAACTCAGAACCCCTCTGTTCACACTCTTCACGAGGTGTCAGGCAGATGGGGAGAGCCAAGACTCAGCAGTATCCTGTAAAATAATGGCTGTTTCCTTACATGCATGGTCATAGAAGGGCCAGATATATTCCCTTTATACATTTTTGTACCTGTGTAGCAAAGCAAGAGAGTTTAACAAGAAAGAAAATCTGGTCCTTCTTCTGCAGTAAGATGCTGAACTACGTCAAAGGTCTTCTGATGTTCATAAATACATAAGATAGCCAATGTTTAGATAATCCAAAGTTGATGACAAGGGTGATTTCAAGACTCTTTTCAGCATGGAACTCAGCTTTTAGTGGGCCAGTTCTAGCAATGATATCCACATAGGTGTCATTGTACAGTACCTAAAAGAAATTAGTTTAAACCTTAAGCTGTGAGGCAGACAACCTCTTTGCATTCTTTTTCAATTCCTGTTTCAGTCAGTGAAGTGCCCTCAACATATTGGTAGCCACTTAATGGTTTGCACAAAGTTCATATTCTTGCCATTATGATTGAAAATCTTTCTTTTTGTTTACTTTGTATATGATGTTCCTGGGAAGCGCTCAGTCAAGTGCACTTCCAGTTACATGTTCATCCACAAACTACATTTTCTGGCTCACTATCGAGGTTTTTCTTGTGGTGCTGGCACACTAATTTTCCTAAAATGACTGGGCTTCACCCAACTTCTGTTTTTTCTGGCCACCCTTCATGTAAAATTTGGGAAGCAATATCCGTTTTTGTAGTCTTGTACATTGAAGGTGTATAGGTGAATGCCAATTTCTGTTATCTTGGAGTTAGTGATATTAGTGATGTTCAAAGTCTTGAATGTCTAGGCTATTTCATGTGATAAAGAAATGTCTGTTATTAGAGGACAGGAATTGCATGTTGTGTCATTATATAGAAAATTCTTTGTTTTGGACATCTGGGTTATATGATGTTTGTGCAACTGGGCAGTTACACAGAAAAAAACCAGCATGTTAGAGAGGAGCAGATCAAGTAGTTTTGTCCAACTAATGTTTACAGATGTATAACTGATTGCAAAAAAAAAAAAAAATTACTGAGGGAGAGAAGGTAGTAGAGGGTCTTAATAGAAGGGGCATGGGACATGGGACTTCATGTCTCCACAGGTCTTTGGGGGGATTCCAAGAGTGATTTAGAATCTGAGGAGAGGTGGGACACAGAGGCAATGAGGCAGCTGTGAATGGTGATGCATTCTTAAGCAGTTCTGCAGTTCTGTACAGGGAGTAAGAGATACAAAAAGAAAGGCACATGGGATGTATGATGTGCTATATTATACTCTTAAAAGTGAAGGATATCCTGTGCTCTCCTGTGCTTTCTAGCTTGCTGCAGCAGTGAGTGCAGCTACCTGAGTACTTTTGCCTTCACAACTGACAGTTACAGAGAGAACAGTCAGGCTCCAAGGTCATTGCAAACCAGATGCTGAGGAAAGGTAAATACAGTTTATCTGGGAAAGACATTAAAAGTGGCTTGCACTCCTTGACCTGCCCTGCCCCTCCCGACCCTCCAATAAACGACATACCTTTTTAGTACCACATACCATCACAGAGAGAGGTCTTTGATAACTTTTTTTTTTTTTATTTGCAGACAATAACTGGGTGCAGCACAGCAGAAAGCAGATATAAACTAAGTGGGGAAATAACATAATCCTCCTCTGTACAGGTCTAGTGACATCTGCTATAGTTGTTGCCATATTATGGTTCTAAGGCAGCTTTATGAAAAGTTCTGTCCAATGGACACAGCAAACGAGAGAGTTTCCTCTAAATACAGAAGCTTCCAGCCACTAATAGAGGTATCTTATGCAGAACTTCATTTAGGATTTCATAGCCATCCTTTTCCTTATGGCTGCCTAATCTTATACAGTCATTAAAACACATATGTTTTGCAGATGCTGTGAGGGTTTTCAAATACCTAAGGCAAAATGGAAGAAGGACATTTGCCCTTAATATAAACAATCTTTCTTCTTGGAATAAAGCACTTTTCCCAAGATTTACTGGCTCATTGCCAGTGGCACTCATGCTGCATTCTTTCTGAAAAGTGTGGAACACTTGTCCTTTGAAAACCCAGTCTTTTCAAGATGTCTCAAATTTGACATCCCAAAATTAAAACACTCTTCAGAATCCAGGCTGTTATCTTTACTCAGCCCAGGTGAGCCCACATTGCTCCACAAGGAATTTCCTTAGCATGAATTTCTGCTTAAGTCTTAAATCTCTGTCAGGCAGACCTGTTATTATTGTTTTACTCTGTATTAAAATACAAAACAACATTAGACAATCTTAAAGCAGTGCTCATGAGTCCAGAATGAACATGGCAGTTTGACTCCATAAGCTTGAAATTTCATTCCAAATCTAATTTTTCCCAAATGGTACTCTATAAAACAGCATGTAATTTCCTTACTTACACATTCTGTACCTTGTGATCCTGGGCAGAAATAATGTTACCTGGAAAGAACCTACTTCAGAATAATGAGTAAAGGAACTCTTGCAGTAATAGGTCAGAAAACACTTGTGGATGGGGAGATCTCTTATCAACCTTACTTTTTCTCAGTGTTATTAATCTGTATAAAGCTAATTAAATATCTTATCTTAGATGCACTGGAGATATATAGAGCACACATATGTCTTGTACCTTAGTAGCCTTACCTAGTTCCTCACTTGTTTAATTACTGATTCTACAGTATAATCCTTCAGTCTCACAAAGACCATTTTTATGCAAAATAGGGAATTGAGCCCAGGAGCATAATGAGTGAAATACAGTCCTACTCCAAGAAACTATGGTCTTTGGAATCCATTGGGAATAGAAATATCAGACTGAGAAGAAGACAGCTGGCACTTTCCTTGAGATGCAGGTCTTGCATCTAATTGTGTTAGGACTTAAGAGGATCATCTGTCTCTGCCCTAGCGAACAGGCCATTTGAAAGAACACTGAGAGTGGTCGTATAACTTTCCTCCACCACAAGGCCTGATGGTGTGACACCTTGATGCTGATACAATCACTAATTCCTGGCTGTGATTCTTAGGGTTTAAGGTATGTGCCTGGCTCTGTCAGTCTTCATATATGTACATACATGTTCTATGTATGCCTACATGGAATATCCTCATGTATTCCCTTGTGGTTCTACTACATACACTGTTAGGAGAAACAGACATACCATAAAACACAACTACATTAAGCCTTTAAGGGAAACCATGTAGAAAGGCATATGTCAGTGAACTGGCAGTGGAAAATTAAGCTAAATTTTCAGATCAGAATTTGGGTTTTGTGAAATATAGTGTGGAGCTGCAGATGGCAACTTCAGCCAAAAGACCCTACATTTAAAGTGATTACCTTATGGAAAAATACATCCACACACAAAGAATCAGTTGCTTCCTGGAAAAAAACACCACCAATGCCACACTTTTCACATGCAGATTTCTATCACAGTACTCTGGCTCTGCAGGTGTGCCATAAATCATTCCTGACAATTCTACCTACTATGATTAATGCCAACTGAGTGTAAAGGAGAAATAGTTATGTGGCAACTTGCACAAATGTTGCAGCAGGGTAGTCCACAGTCTTGTTGCGGCTGGTAGAAAGCTCCACTTTGCGGCTGCAGAGCTGCGGCGATTCCAGTGTCAGGCTGGTCGCTAGCACACGTGATAACAGCCTTGGCCCATGGGATCTGTACCAGCAGAGAGTGCACACTGCCTTCTCCTGTCTGTGCCACTTGCAATAAAAGAGGTCCGTTGGAGGAGATGGTGAAGAAGCTACTCGGGCAGCTCCATGCCCTCTGAGAATTTCCTCTGTACAACAAAGATCACTCACACAGTCAGATTCAGCAGACTTAAGGATGCTTTGAGCATCCCAGACAACAAATTGATCAGTGACCCAGTTCTTCCATTCCATTTGATTGCTTTATTGAGCCAGAATTCCTGATGCCAAGGGAATCCCTGGGGTATGATAAATTTGGTGTGAAAAGAGATGTTTGAATTAAGCACTTTGTGGATGAAGAGGGCATAACAGCTCAAAACAACTTTAGCTATTCCTGCTTCCATTAAGAAACTCTGCTAATATTTGGAGTCTGCCTGCAGGTTTTAAATGGAAAGATCTCTGTTCTCTGCTGTAGTGTGATGTTTAATACATGATATATAGTAGGCATACAATGTGTTGCTGATACTGTTATGTATAACTCACCTTTTGTAAGCAGAGCTAAATAAAGGAAGTTCCTACTCCTGTCAGGCTTGCAATTCAGAGTGTCCAAAAACAAAGAGCAAAAAAAATTTGCAGACCTATGAGTGGAAAGTAGCTGTAAGAATGTGTCCTCCATACATGGGATGGGATTTGAGAATTTCTCATGTTTTTTTCAAATTAGGTGAGTGCTATTTGACTTATACTAGTGATGCCCAAATTTACTGAACAGTACATTTAATGGGTTTATTTCTGATGGCAAATATTTGTGTCTTGTTCTCATAGCCCTCAAGCACAGTTCATTCTGCCTCAGTTCACCAACAATGCTCCATTTAAAAGATCCCCTGAAAGCCTCTGACAAGCTGCTGCACTTGGGAAGTTTTGTTTTTCTTTTTTTACCTCTATTTGTACTTTTCCTGACACTTGACTCCCCTGAGTGAAGACTGTTGCTGGTATGCTTAGGAAGTAGCTACAGTATTACGAATGTTACTGCGAAATACTAATTCCAACAGATCCTCAATCATTCAAATGCATTAGCAACCTTATGTATATAAGATAAAAGTAGTCCCAGTTGAGTGAAAATAAGAAGTCATAAGAGTCTAGTGAGGTCATTCACACATATATTGTGAATGTGATCACTACCTCGGCTTTTTCAGAAGTTCGTTGTTCTGCCATCAAAAGCTGTGAATGCATCCATGGTAATTTTCTGCTGCAAGCACTAACAAAGACAGCAGTTTGTAAAAAAGAAATGGCTGAAAGACCCATTCTGCATTTTACAAATATGAGAGTTTATACGAGTCTGGACATTTCTAATGATTGCACTTAACAGTTGGAAAACCAAAACTTACAGGTTAATAACAAGTTATTAATGAATCACAAATGCTCATTGTTGTCAGGCTTCCCTGTGTATTGCTTACAGCTTCCTCTAATTCTTCAGGACTTACTCGTGGATGACTTATAACTCACATTGGAATGACTACCATGTACAGTAAATTATATAAGAAGATTGCACAAGGTGCGTCTCCCAGCTTTCATTAAATTGTTAATCATAAACCTGGGGCTTCTCAGCTTTAGATAGGGTATACAGCTGTTATACAGCCAGATGAAACATTGTCTGAGGGAGTCTGGTGAAGTAACTGTTCTTACTGACATTTGTTGAGAACCATACTCTGAATGTAAACCAAAAGGAGAGCAAAACCTTGCTTCAAAAGTAAAATCTTTGTGTATGAGAAGAATGCAGAAGTTTGAAAAACAACTTCATTTAGAAAGAACATGTTTTTATTTGGTCTTTTCTGGACACATGGCAAAACCTAACCCTAGGGGAAATAATTTGCTACAGCTTAGTGGTGTGTTGTACTATTTTCTGACAAGATTTGTTTGCTCTGTCAGTTTTACAAGCAGTTTATAAACCAGGCACGTTGATCAAAACCAGAAAGCTAAACGGTTCTTAAACATTCATTGTCAGAGATGTTTTTTCCCTTGAAATAAATCCTCTTTCCTTTTCGTTAGCTTGACTAACACCAACTTTTACTATAACGATAACCGGGGAAAAAAGGTAATCTTTTAAGCCTACATTGTGCGTGTCAGCTGGAGTGTACCATTGCCATAGTGTTATTAATCATAAGGGAGTCCATAAAACAATACTGTGTCTATCAGCAAGAGGCATGCTACCTAGCTTGCAATTTCACTCTTTTTAGCTTAGCTTAGGTTCTCCAGTGATAGAAATCTTAAAGTAATGCCTATTGCATTCCTAAGAGGTGTGTTTATCATATAATATATTTTGTTTTATTGCATCTTTTTTCTGCTCTTTTGACATTCTTGTCCTGCTGTAGGTAGCTGTTATACCATGTTCATGGAAGGCGAATGAACAAACTGTGTACTGTTACAAACTACCATGCATGTTACAGTATGATAGTACAGTACCTTACAATATAGGGAATCATGAAAAATGCACAGGAGTGGTCTGGACCGTTTCCTAATAACCTGTATGTGCTGATGTGAACCTCATTAGATAATAGTTGTTTCTGTATTTACTGATATCATGACCAAAAATCTTTCCTTCCTCTTAGATTCAGCACCTATGCAAATAATTTTTCAGGTAAGTTTAAAGTGGCTTAAAATCTTTTGGATGTTTCTAGACAGAGCCATACATACTGATTCAACCTTATAGATACAGGCTCTCCCTTCATACATATTTGGGCTTCTCCAAAGCCAGCAATACTTTTCCTCAGGAAAGGAACCAGATGTAATTGCAAAAGAATAATAGAATGTACCCTCATTGTGTACAGTGGCTGTGCATGCTTTCTGCCATTGTCAGATGAGGAACAAGGTTTTTGTTGTACATCATGATAAACCTCTACAGTAGGGAGGACTAATAGGTCAGACTGTTAAAGACACATAATGATGTTCTGTTACAGCATCTTAAGACAAGAAGATGTGTTGGATGTGGAGGAAAAAAAACACAACTGGATTAACAAAATAGCTTCTCATTAAATCCGTAGACCCCAGATATTGCCCCAGATATTGAGGCTTGCCAGTGAAATGAAATGAAGTATAGAACAGTTGCACTTTCTATTTATGATACTCAGGCATACAACCAAACTGTTTCCATAATTCATGCACAGAATTATACTGAGGGGAGTGAATGTCACGTGTCTCTGTGATTGACATAACACCTTAAGAAAGGAAGACGTGAATTCCATTTTTGTAATGTGATGATTCTTTATTTGTGACTACAGTGCCAGCTTTGAGATACAAAATAGGCAAAGATGTGAACCCACCCCGACGGAGTTTATACTGTGTAGGGGCCAGGTTCTCCAGTCCAGGTCCTCATGATACTTTGATGACAGAAAGGCTGCAGGCTAAATTCTTTGCTACCGTGAATTTTCTAAAATGTCACTTCACTTTCCACAGCAGGTCCTCCTAAGATGTGCTGTTTATCCCACAGGACTAGAGGAACTAGTTTGAAGTAGACTGCGGACAAATCTCTCTGGCTGTATTTCTCTGAAGGAGACTGGCAATAGCTGATGGAGAGTAGATTTTTCATGAAGAACCACATGCCTGCTCCTCTGCTTTGCAAGACCTGGTAGAGAGCTTGGATTTCTTGTCTCTGCTTTCAGGATGAGGTTATGGGGAGTGGGATAATCCACCTCCTCTGCCTCTGTGCTCACATAGCCTGGCACAGTTGAGCACAGTTCTCTGTCTATGCTGGCACTACCCAAATGAGCTAAATTCAGGAATCAAGAGAGTAATTAAAAACTCTCCTGCAATAACTGTATTTTAAGAATCCGTTAGCAAGGGGAGCAGCTTCCACAAGTTTTCTATCAACAGCTAATGATGTCTGAAACTTGCTGTTTCTCCTTTCCATCTCCTGAGGTATTGAGTCTTCTTTCCTAGCACACCCTTACCTGTCAGCCACTTACTACCACTTGCCCAGGAGGCTTAGGCAGTGCTGAGTCAGACCTTAGCTGGCAAGTCCATGTCTAGAGTTGTCCTCTGTGTTCGAGCCCCGTTTGGCTGGCACCGGCACGTTTTGTCTGGTTCTACTGGCGGCTGAACTCTGTACTTGATGACATGGTGGAAAGAGGCTTGAAATATTGCAGTAGGTGCAAAAGTCAGTGAGTCACTGTTGATGCCTGTAATTACGTCAGTGAAGCGGTATGGCATGCCATGCTGTTTTCCTCTGCTGCAGGCCATATATAGCCTGTTACACTTTGATCTGTTCAGCAAAACAGAATGGATTCCTTTTGTCTGTAAACAGCAGCTGGGTGAAAGGAAAGGGTAATGGAGCCTGAAGGTATTTGATGGATTGGTGCTAGCTTTGAGTGTATTTGCTGACAAGATAACAACCCATATGTGTATTGCCCATGTCAATTTGGTCTGTACTTGTTATTCCTTCTAGAGCAAGTCACGGTCTAGATCAATCTGCTCTGATTTTACCATGGGAAATGTGATTCTGGAAGGAAAATGGGGCCTGGTTAAACTGGTGTGGTGTGCCTTCCAGTGACCCTCTCATCATGTGTGTTATTGCAAATAAGACTCCCCTTGTTCTTGGCAAAAAGGACAGACATATTATTTGATGGGTAACTTGCATGTCCTGTTACTTTCAAACGTGGATCTTCACATGTAAGGAGTTTCAACTATGCAAATGGAGCTCTTTTATACCCCTCATCAGATGCAAAGTGTTTGGAAGCATATGACATGGTCCCTCACCACATCCTTCTCTCTGAATTGGAGAGGTGTGTATTTGAAGGATGGACTGTACGATGGATTAGGAATTGGCTGGCTGGATGCAGCCAAAGGGCTATGATTCACAGTTCTGTGTCAGGGTGGAGGCCGGTCACGAGCGGTGTCCCTCAGGGGTCCATCTTGGGACCAGTGCTCTTTAACATCTTCATCAATGACATAGATGATGGCATCGAGTGCACCCTCAGCAAGTTCGTGGATGACACTAAGCTGGGTGGTGCTGTCGACACACTGGAAGGAAGG
>NW_010135218.1:0-12523 GCF_000699245.1 Pterocles gutturalis
CTATCCCAGCTGGACCCAGGACAAAGTGTCAAATGTACATTGCAAATCAATGAAAACTTGCAATTGTCATTCTCAAAAGAAGACATAACCAACAACTTATTTCACCCACAAGCTTCTCAAAGAGCAGGATCTCAGAAGACAGGTTTTCATTTTGAAGAAACCAGTCAATGAAAAAACATTTCCTGATGACCTGAAAATAAACAGACTTCGGGGTGGGGTGTGAAACATCCATATTCTTTGTTAAGTATAGGGTGCATTTTTATAGTACTGTTTAGGTTTAGGTATCATAACTAACACCTAGGATCCAGCATTTAATATGTTGGGCATCCTTTCCAACAATCTGAAACACTTTTGACTGCTTTATATCAATGGAGAAAACAAACACCAAACACAAGATCACTAATATGTATTGCCAGCACCCAAAGTCCTTTTACAAATAGTTCTCTCTAATGTGTGGTATGTATTATTGAGTTAACATATATACATCTAATGTAAGAATAGAATAGTGATTATTTTTATTCCTTGAAAAGTAAAGTAAATACGTACTTGTGAAACTGTGTGCTTGGAAAGTCAAGCTGAATGTGCAGGCAGTCAGGTGTGTGCTTCAAAATTTGGAACATACATGTGGGTAGTGGTTTGAATACATGGTAAATATGTGGACAGCACTGACTCAGCGGTCTTGCATTGCTCATGGCATAAACTGTTGCAGTCCAATGTAAAACCTTTGATTTTAAAATGCTTTCCTGAGCCATGCAGCTACCTGGCTAGCATTAATTGGTACTTGCATTTCATTTATCATTGTCTTATTTCTGCCTTAATGCTTGCTATCTTAAAAAAAAAAAAAAAAAAAAAAAAACAAAAAAAAAAAAAACTAACCCAAAGCAAAAAACCTAATCCCAAAAAAGGCTACCCTGTCCAGGTCTGAGTCTTACTCTGCTCAGCTACCAGTTATTCATTATTATAAAACAGTTCTTAGTGAACCTGAATCTAAATTGCATAGAATAGGTAGTACGAAGAGGAGACACAGGTAAGCAAGTTCACAGCTACAAAATTAAATCTTTGTGGTAAAGACATCATATTATATAGAAATTATTTGTAAGGAAACCTCTTTTCCCCTAGAGGACAGTACCTAAACACAGAGGTAGTGTGATCATTTCCCTATCAGGGATTAATTGCTAGATGACAAGATGTTACTGTACTGAGACACATATTGGCTGCAGGACCATTAGACTAGCTCGTTAAAAATATTATTAAGTTGGGGGTGCAACATCTGTAAGAGCTGTTTGGTCATTTGCGGGTCACAGAAGTCAAACTCCTCTAGTTCAGTGGCAGGAGATATCCGGGATTAAGATACCAACCAGTGCTCCTGCATTGGATGGTAGAGGATAAAAGGCTTAAATGAAGGTGCCTGGAGGTTCCCTCCCCCTTGCTCCCCCCTTGTGCTGTGGTGCTACAGCTGCCAAGATCAGTAGCAGTGTATTAGCCAGAGCTGTGCTGCTGTAAATGAGGAAAGAGCTGGGTGATATTGCCACTGGGGGTCTCATGGCTTTAAATATAATGAGTCCATGGTCTGATATAATGCTTACCTTAACTTTCAGAGCATGCTACAAATTATCTCTGGACCCCTTTCCCAGGTTTGTATTAACAGGAATAAATTACAAAGAGGAAATCTGCGTTTAGCTTACTGATGATAGGTGATAGTGAATTGTAGTGGTGCTCTTGGGAAGATATTTTTACCTATCATCTAGTGCATCTAGAATGGTGGTTGGCTGCAGTTCCTATCAGTTCTCAAAATGTAAAGAAATAAATAACTTGATTATTAACAGAGAAGATTAATGACAAAATTAGCTAGGTATATTATCAGTGTCTGAAGTAATGAATTAAAAGCAGCATGGAGAGGGAAAATATGAATGTAGAGGGCTCACTGGAATTATTTGGGAAGAGAAAGCTTGTAAGTGAGGAATGACTCCACTTTAAAGAAAGTAGGACAAGACAGCTGGCATAGAAAACTGACAAGGTTATGAAGGATTATTTAAACTAGAAACAGGAGGCAAAAATCAGCAGGTGTTACGGAACACTTGGGCCAGTTACAAACATCTGCTAGGACTGTCAGTGTTATGACAGTATCTCTGTCACAATGTAAAAAAGTAAGAGAAATTATGGTAAAACTGGGGAAAGTAACAGTGCAGATCCCAGCAGTGCATCAAGGAAAATCAGCCAGAGAAATTATCCAACAATAAAAATTAATAAATATCAAACCTAGTCCAAATCTGTTACAGAAAGAAACAAAATGAAAACCATATTGCCAGGGAACAGTAGCTTGAGAGGAGGACTATTGTAATTCTGGCTGTAATCCAGAAGAGACAGAATAGCTCTTAACTGCAGTGTAATTCTGTGACTGTGGCATAGTTTCATAAAAGTTGATTGAGAAAGTGTTTGGAGGGGAGGCCAATGAAGAGTATCTGTCAGGATGAGGGGACAAAAGTGGATGGTTCCCAAGAATGAAAGCACACTAGCAGTGTAACACTACCAGCTCAAAAGAAACAATGCTGCATCCATAGTATTGAAGAGGAGCAATTAAAAAAAAAAACAAATACTCCCCCCCTTAAATCAAATCAACCTATATCTGATAAACTTCTATTTAGTAATGTCACTTGATGAACAAAAGACAGTCAGGTGGTTAAGAAGAACTCAGTTCCCCAGAAAATTTCACTGTGCTTGCTTCCTTTCCAGGAAGTATACAAGGTGAGTAAAGACCATTTCAGGATAATCTTAGTAAGGCTGTATCTTGACACACTATATAACTGTGTCTAGGAAAAGTAGTTCACAAGCATTCAGGAGAGTACTATTTTTAACATAATATGAAGGTGACATAAAGAAATCACTGGTGTTGAACTTGTGAACAGAAAATTATCATCATTTAAATAAGTTAAAAATGAGAAATCTCCATTCTGCAATGTTCAATAAAACCTGAAGAAGCAGCAGACCTTTCTCCCCAGATGCCAGTCACAGTTACCGACACGAATACCACCTTCCATCCCTCACTCCTCTCCTTTACATGAATATTGCATGTATCTAAACTTTAGCGTATACATACACTCTGACATATTTCTTCGCTTCTTACCCCAGGCAAAAGCTTCTCTTTGAGGAAGAAGAATGTGGGTGTACAGAAGGAACCTGAAAGTTAACCAATAGTTTTCAATCTTTCCCAAAAGTAGAGCATGCTCAACCAGAAGTGATGCAGTGTGCATGTGGTCAGGTCATACAACCACAGCTTTTGGCTGAGAATACAAGCAAGTGCTGACGAACTAGTGACTGGATGAAGAAGAGTTGGTCTTACCTGGACAAAACATCCAGGATTGTAAGTTTGGGAACCCAGCAGCAGTTGCAATCCAAAAAACCACCCCCAACATCTGGCATTGATTAAGTGGTCTTTCAGTTAATAAATAACAACTGATGAACATGCCTAGTGGAGATGATCATCAGCTGTGGTGCCAGAGTGGTCAGCATGCTTAGTGTCATCTTGTAGTACTTTCTGCTTGAGGCAGTGAAGATCACAGGCACAATTTCACACAAAAAGAAAGAAAGAAAGAAAAACCACCCTGGACTTTGTCAGAATTCAGTACCTCATATTTCTGTAGGATTTGATGAGTGGTTCATTTCTCAGTGTCATGTAAGAATAAATACCACCATATCCTCATCTAATTCAATTATAAAATAAAATGTCCTGAACATCAGGTAGAAAACTATATATGCTAAGACTATAGAGACACCCTTTTTAACTTTGCCTTAATTTACTCTCATCTACCAACAAGTGCTTAATACTTTTGTTTGTTATCTCCAAACCAACAGCCTAATGCAGCATTTACTGACACACCTACTTTCATTACAAGGTCGAACCAGAGGCCAAAGAACTGCCTTAACTTACTGGGAAAGTGATAACTACATTTTGTTTGCTGGCAAAGCACGTTTGATGACAGCCTATTCTATTTTAGTAATGGTCCTGAGCTACATCAGCAAGTGATTTTTTGCTGCTGGGAACAGCACTGGGTCACATGAAGGGCCATGCTGTTCACCTCTGCTGGTGAGCTTGATGTTTTCAAGTGTCTAAAACATAATTGCTCATCTAGAAAACCAACCAGCAAACTGAAACCAACAAAAAGAAAAGATGCCTGAGTAAGAAGACATAACATGTCCTTGCCCTTTTTCCCCCTCCTGGAGTCATCTGTGGTGGCAATCCCTGAACACTTTCCATTTTGAAAGGACTGTAATTTTAAATTAAGAAAAGAAAGCCAAACCAAACTAGACTTCTAAAAAGGTTGAGGAACAAAGTGTAGGAGTGCTGAAAACAGGGAGGCAGAAGAGGGTTCTCCAAATGTGTTTCCCATATACAAAACCACAACGAGGCAATACAAGATGCTATCAAGTAATTTCCCAGGCATGTAAGTTGTGTTGCAGCTGCTGAGCTCAAATGACTGACCAGCACCTGACTGCAAATGGGAAAATAGGTTCCTATTGGACCTGTTAAAACTGGAGGTCAAGGGAGAAGAGAAAGAACCATTATCCTTCATTTAAGAAGTAGCTGTAAAGAAACATTAACTTACTACATGCAATGTTACTGTTACTGTGTGTGAAGGATTGCTCACACTAAAGGCACACCTGTCTGAGAAGAGCCCATGTAAACTATGGACAAGCTATGTGAGCCAGCCTCTGTGGAAAGCACGACATGGCAAAAGCAGATATGGGTGTTTTATTGGCAGGGATGGGGGTCCTGGCTGAAACAGGGCATAAGGATCTGATATCCTGTCTCCTGCTGTCTTCAGAGAAATTAGGTTTCATGTCACAGATGTCTGTCTTCATCATCAATTTCTCCTCTTATCAGAAAAACTGCAAGTCCCTGTATTTTGTTTAGCTGCCTAGGTGTGAAAGAGGTAAATAGGTTTAGAGCTGGAGGCTCTTCTGCTTCAATCTCTGTTAAGTGGCAACTAGAAGTGAAGCAGAGGAAGAACTGCTGTAAGGATCCCTTTGGGTGTCAAGAGAGACTTGTAGGAAGCTGGTAAAAATGTCATAGTTCCTATGACTTGACAGCATGTGTGACTTAAGGCCTTAGACTAGTTTAGTACCTGCAGATTTAGGGAGTCTAACGAGTCCAGGCTCATTCTCGTTCTTTTCGAAAAGTGGTGGCTTGACAGCAACAGGCTGCAGTTAGGCTCTGGAGGATTCAACATGTAACTACTGGCCAGGAAGATTAACAGCCAGTTAATTATAGCCTCATGGACGAGAAGATATATTTTTGTGATTGAATACCTGTGGACATTTGTGATAGGAAGCAGCCACTATGTTCTTGTCACTGCTTTGCACCATGCAGCTGTGTTTCAGTGGCAGATGGGGCACTCTGCCCTGGTAATTTAACACCACCTGGGGCCCTGGTCCTTTTGGCATGTCTTTGTGTGAGTCTTTGTGCGGGGTTAAACAAGGATCATAGAAGCTGTGGTTTTCAAAGTCCAAGAGAAAGAAATCCAAATCTTGAGGACTGAAGTGCACCCAAAGCTCCTAGACTTTGCCAATTTAAGCCACGATGGCCACAGATTTTAACAGCACTTCACATGTACCATTGATGCAACAGGTCATGATACAGTTAAGAGTTCACTAGGGCCACCAATCCTACTGCATTGGTGATGACAGTTTTCAAACAGGACGTGTGTATCACCGAGATAACTTGGTGTCTGGGATCATCCCCTTCACAGGGAAGCCACAGGGAGTCATCTCTAAACTCTGAGCATGGCATCTTTTCTCTGTGCTTTGTACTTCTCAAAGTTAAAAAGTAACAAAAATAACTTAAGTTGCACCTTATGGCCCCTGCATAAGGACAAGGAAGAGACGTGAAGAACTCTTTTTTTGAGACATTGCAACAAGCATGTGAATAAAATGGTGCTTTATTTTTAATCACTGAAATGCTTAACACTTAAATCTCTCTAGTTTATGTGCACAGCCCATGAGACAGCCAGAGCACATGAATGTGGTGAGCTCTCCACTCTGTGTTGTGAGGTTTTTTGGCTTCAGAGCTCAAGGTTTTGGGATAACTTGGTCACTGACTGCCTTCAGCTCAGGTCATCATTCTACCAAGTGCAGCCATCCAGAAGGTACCCTGTCAGTAGATCAGCTGCCCCACAAAGGCAGCCAGGCAGAGGCCAGGAGGGGAGAGCTTTTGGTACCTCACCCTGACTGCCAGCCTGAGGCAAGGTTTCCCCACCTCTGAGCTGGATCCCTAAATAGCAAAGGCAGGCTCAACCAAACAGATGGCTGCTGAGCCTGGCTCTTCAATAGCCATGAAAAAAAACACAAGAAGGAGAAGTGAAAACTGCTTTAATCGCTGGACTAGAGAAATGTGCTCCCCTGCTCTGTGCTGCATGGTTTCTGAAGGAGGTGTACAGAAACCATGCTGACATGCTAGCCTCTCGCTTGGCTGTAGTGCCTCAGGCTCTGTTTTGGGTGAGATGGATTTTGCTATGACAGATACGCTCTAAAAAGCTGTCCATCTTCACAGCCCAATAGGGCCCCACTGCCATCTTTTACTTCTGCCTTTTAAAAGCGCAGAAACTCATAAATTTCTCAAAGGAGCAGGATGGGTGGGTTTGCACAGCAGGGGCAGACTCTGCTAAGCTGGTGCCCACCTCCTGGCTGCCAGAAGTCACGGGCAGAGCAGAGTCGATGCCAAAGCTGGTGGTACCAGGAGAGCTGTGACAGGCCAGGAGCAGAGCCATGTGCTAAATATGACTCGCCTGCAGGCTGAGGTGCAATGCTAGGGGGACAATGCTGCTTTGTTTCTGAGCCTGATCCTTAGTGCTCATGCAGGACATACAGCAGTGTTAGGACAGCTTCTGTCCTGTTGCATACCAAAATATGCTTAGGAAGTGACCTGCCCACTCCAGACTTGCATCCCTGCTCTTAAATTACAAACTTTAGCTCAACAACAACTGTAGTTGTACTTTTTTTCTCTGAAGAGGTGCAGGCTGACTCTTTCACACTAGGCAGTTCAGGAACAGAAAGTGAAAGTGAAAAAATAGAGATGAAATATTTAAAATACAGACTTAAGTACTTCTGGCATTTTCCAAGCACTGTGTATCCAAGAAAGTGTGCAGAACAATTAGGATCACTGGTTCAAACACCCCATTTCACAGCAGCTGCAACTGGAGTCAATCACAAATGACAGACACCCTGGTTGGTCATACCATGGTTTGTCTGCTGAGCCTAACCACTTCCTCTGCTGAAGGCTGGTTTGAGCCACACTTCAAAATATTTATGTTATTCTTACTGTGTAAATAAACAGCTTGAGAATCTCAGTGCAACACCCTTCACTAGCATTGACATTCACGAAAGAATAAACAAAAACCAGGCAGACCTCAGTCTTTGGCCTATCAACACGTTGAGAAGGCCATTCATCAGAGATGCCTGTGCACTGCAGTCATTACTGAATGAGCAAAAGCATTTACAGAAAAATCCATGACACCCAGCCCTGTGGCTCTTACAGTACTACAGTGGGTCCTATGATTTAGCACCTACCATGCTGCACCTCTCATTTTAGAAGTGACCTGTTTCAACTGCTGTAGTGGGGAAGTGGCAGGTGACATCCCTGCTCCTTGGGGTAGACATGCTGTACTCCAGAAGGCACTTCAGAAAACTTCTGTAAGTGTCCCTTTTAAGGAAGTGCATAAAACAGCTGTGGATATCTCAGTGATAAAAGGGTCTCATTCACACAAATATTCAAATTGAAGTTGTTATAAAAGTGGGACTTGAAGCAGTCTCTACAGAATTGTATCCGAGTGTAGAAAGCCAGCCCCAAGCCCACTCCTTTGAGAGCCACAGGGCTCGCAATGAGACGGCTCTTTGGCAGCTGCCTCCCCTTCCCTGTGCAGCATCCCTGGCTCAGCTCTCCCCACAGCCTGATGCCATTATTTTCTCACTTGTGTCCAACACCGGCAGATTAATTGACAGCTTGCTGATATTTTTATTTTGTAGCTTCTTTACTCAGCTGTCTCAGTCAGTTGCTGCTTTGTTTTTCCTCTCCTTTTGCCTGCAAAATAGAAGGCTGGAGGCTCTCAAGTCCTGTTTCTGTTCCCACTCTCCTTGAAGGCTTCTCTGTAAGACTTTCATTAAAGTCAGCCTCTTCTTTCTCCATCCCAAACCTTCAACAACCAAGGCATGACACATTTATCTTCTTGTACCTGTCTCTTCCAGCATAACTGTGATAGAAAAATGCCAGTTTCTAATGCTTGCTCACAGCCCAAGCAAAGACAGAGGAGAGCAGGCCCTCATTTCTCAAGACACCGGCTAAGAACCTTAAATAAGCCGAGGGAAGAAAATGATTCAGCAGTAACAGGAGGTCTCAGTAACAGATGGCAGAGTAGACAAGCTTGCT
Organism: Pterocles gutturalis; assembly: GCF_000699245.1. Taxonomy (NCBI): domain Eukaryota; kingdom Metazoa; phylum Chordata; class Aves; order Pterocliformes; family Pteroclidae; genus Pterocles; species Pterocles gutturalis. The sequence goes on from NW_010135218.1 coordinate 8,420, forward strand.
TGTATTTGCTTGCACAGTGAGGCCTTTTGTGACAGTCTTCTGGAGGGCCTGCTTCATGTGAGCAGTAATTTTACTGTCTGGCAGGACAACGCTGCAATGAGAGCAGGTCTTTAGTGCATACATCTTTACAACACTCACAGCTGCCTGTGAGACATTTTCACACTTCTGAAGTATTTCAAGTAGATAAGCGTGTTTTTTGATGAAGATTTTTCATGTCAAGAAAAACTAATATAGTTGCTTCTGCAGTTGTGCTTTATGATATTTAATTGCTAAGGCTCTTTTCTCAGAGCATACTTAAAATTAAGCTGTTTCAAAACAGAACACTCCTATGCAGATACTTGGTTTAAAGCATGGCTTCATATCCTTCATCAGACAAGCCATTAGTAGGACTTAGAAGCCAGTGACCTCTAACTTCTCTTCTATGATTTAAAGAAACCAAAGAAAACACAACGTGAATTTTCACAGGTTCTAGGCAACAAAAAAAGCTATTGGATGTTGAACAACACAAGCTATGTTACTAGGAGCAACGTGTAGGGTTGGTGGTTTTCTTGTTGAGCTGTGACTGCTAGATCACCATATATCCCAGTTCTACGATATCACCTAGATTAGTAAACAGGAATAGAATAATTCAGTAGCTCTTAAAATACTGGGTTTTTTCAGGTGCTATCTCTGACTATGTCCAAACTGGAGATCCCCCCTCTGAGGCAAACAAGGTAGTGGCAGGCACCACTGCCAGACCACTGCTGCCATGTCATTGTCCTTGCACTCTGGGCAAACATGACTACCCTTAATTCTCCCAGAGCTGTGCAGGGTACAAGGGGACCTTGAGTATGTAAAACTCATTACAGACTCTCGTTAGAAATCTCATAATCCACCAGTTGTTAAAAATGGAAGATGCTTTAATAAATGATCTGCCAGACACAGGATAATACTCCAAGCTTTCTCTTCAGTGTGCTGTTGCAGCCAGCCATGTTGTAGACATACACATAGGCTTAACACTTCTAACCTAAAACCAGACAGGTCTATTTTCTTCTAACCTGGGATGCTAAGGGTTGCTTCTGTCTCATTGTGGCTTGTCTGTCCAGTGTTACAGTCTTGTGAAATGGCTGAGAACTGTCTCTCATGCCACTCTCCTCTGCTAAGTGGGATTCCTCTTGGCCTGTGTTACAGAAAGGTGTTTAAATCAAATAAATACCTGGGGGCTTGAGTCTCTATAGCTCCATGTGGAACAGGTATAATCTTTCTTCCTTGTTCTAATGATAATTTTTGCCCATATGATCTACGCTAGCAGAGTTTTTAAGAACAGGTATCAACAGGTATGTCTGCTTTTATAGTTCCTATTTAAAATGTTACATGTTTTTCTTCTGTGCAAAAGCAATATCATGTTTTCATGGTTTTACTGCTTTACAAACAAATATTTTTGAGATTGTCTGAAGGATTTACTCTTCATTGAGCTGTGAATATATAAAATGTCAATTTGAGATGCTTGCCCACTTTTAAAAATATCCTGTCCTTGAAGGCAAAGTAAAAGCAAAATCAAATCAGAAGATGATGCTGGGAAGGCCATAAAGCCTTGTTTTATCAAGCATCTAATGTACACTTTTAGGAGAAGTGTTTGTTGAAATACTCTGATTATGAAAACCTAACTTTGAGGTTAAGTTGACTTAGTCAACAAAACCTAGGACAGTCTCTGTTCCTGGGTAGGAAACAGAAACAGAACAAATTCAATGTGTATGCAGGAGTGACAGATGCCTCTATTAGAGGACAGAGGACTTAGAACACGCGTTAGGTTTAGATTTTAGGGCTAAGATGAAAAGGACCCTTGCCACATTCTTATCTTGATAACCCAGCCCTGCGTGTATCCCACTCAGGGCACCGTTATGGTGACATTTCAAGACACTGAAAGGCATTTTAGTGGTGAACAGACTTCCAGTTTTCTAGTTTTCCTTGAAGTGAGCAGTATACCAGTATGAAGGTCTTGGGGCAGTGCATAAGACTCACAGTCAGAGTTTTGTGCAAGCAATAATGTGTCTCAACACTTGGTTCAGTTTACATGCACAAAAGAGTGCTATAGCCTTCTGTTAGGCTTTTTCCTAAGAATTAAATAGCTTAGTGGGGTGCTGTTCTGCTTCCAGACACTCACGTCTGTGTGCACAGACCAAACATGGAACATTTGAGTGCCAAAAGGAGTCTGTGCTGGAAAATTATGAGTCTGTGAAAACAGGGAGCTCCAACACATAGTGATTTGCAGCCTTAACTACAGCAGTTGCAAAAGGTGACAGCTGTAATGATTAAGAATTACAGACGAACAAAATTACTACGTTTTCCAGGAGTGACATGGCACATAAAGCTGATAAAAAATACTCTAGGAATCTACTATCTGTAGTGTTTTACTGGTATTATGAAACATTATTCTTCAATAAAATTAAAAGAAAAAGGCAGGGCTATTAATTTAAAAGCCAGTGTATTGATATAGCTTACACTGGTAATAGTCAACCCCAAAATCTCTGTATTCAAACCCATTTCAATTAGCCTTTGTAATTAGTCATTTACCATTACTACCTCTAACTTAGATGCTACTAGCTTAGCCAATGTATTTAGGTGACCTCTTCTATTAAAAAGCCATCAACAAAGTAACAAAGACTTACAGAGATAATCAAAGACTTTACAAGCAGAGATTTTTTTTTTCACAACACATAAATTGCTCATATCAATGTATGAAATCACACTTGCAAAACAAACCAAATAATGTTTGCACAACCATTAACTTAAAAAAAAAAAAATCTATATTTGAACAGCCACCAGAGGCTGCTAGAGACTGAACCTTGTACCTATTGCCCTCCCCTTTATTACAAGTTTGTTGGTCTCCATTGCAGTGTTCCTTGTCTTTGACAGCCAGAAGGTCTGTAGTGCCTGTTTTTCCTATGTGACAACTAGGATCATAATTAATGAACCATACTTTTCTGCTATAACCCTTAAGCAGCCTTTAAGAGAAAAATAATATGAAATATGGATTAAATTCTGCTTTGAACCATGCCAGTTAAAACTTAGCTATTCTAAATATGCACAACTGAGAAAGCACTGAAGTCCTTTGGCCATATTATTATTTTTTTAAATCATATGAAAAAGCATGCAGGATATTTTACCAAGGAGATAAAATTTCTACTCCAAAGACCTTGCAGTCTACAAAGGTCCAAGAAGACACAGGTACATTGGCTACAGGCTAAAGGACTAATTTGCTGAAGGTGCATGGTAATGCAAGAAAATCAAATTTCACATATTATTAAACATGGTCTCCAGTCTCCTGCTGTAACTATGAAACCCCCTGGCATTCGAGGCTCTGGAGCTGCTAATGTTTTTCTGACTGGGAAGGGGACTGGGGGCTGTGGCTATACCAGGGTGAACATTTTTTCCTTCCTCTCTCTATACTCCTTCCTCTTTAAATCCCATATTCAAATAGATGGAGCAGTCCTTTTCTCTCAGGTTAAAGTCAAACCACTCCCACATCAGTCAAGAAAGTCTGAGACCTTGGTCTGTCCAGACAGCAGGACAGACAAGGCTACCCCAGCCGCAGTAAACTTTTCTTGGTTGGGGCAAAGTTTTGATGTACCATTAGGGCTACAAAGAAAAATCATTTGGGGAATGCATGCAAAGGGTAGATAGCCTCCAGGTTTTTGTCACAATGTAGGAAGAGCAATAAAGAGTGGGCTGCCTGTGGGATTCTCATACCAGAAACATTCCTTCAGAGGTTAGATTTGTATTCATGATGTGATGAGGTGCTGGTTTCTGAGAATTATCACTTTAAACCAAATGCTATTGACTTTCGAGCATCTAAGAAGTTATATAGCAGATTGGTTTTAAGCTTCTATTAATCATCTACATTTTTCTTCTTTTAGATACCAGTAGATATATACAATAACACTTCAGAGCTTTCTTTTTAATGACCCTTTAGAGCTTTCTTCTGAGCTCTAGAATAGTTTCTGCATCTGTAGTACAATAAAATAATCATAGAATCATAGAATGGTTTGGGTTGGAAAGGACCTTAAAGACCATTGAGTTCCAACCCCCCTGCCATGGGCAGGGACCCCTTCCACTAGACCAGGT
>NW_010135219.1:0-20850 GCF_000699245.1 Pterocles gutturalis
TCCAGCCAGTTCACAATCCATCTCACAATGCTCCTCAGTGAAAGCCAAATGCCTAGAACCAAAGGATCTCTCACAGCAACGGCGTTACAGGCTTCATTTAGGTATGGAACCTTAAACTGAATCCTAACCATTCCTCAGCCACCCACCGCCCTTCCCCTTTAGAGTGAGACCGAACAGCTAGGTTAGCCAATTAATTCCAGGGTCTCTGTTGCTAACAGAGCAGCCTTTGGGTTTCTGTGATGGTGAAATTAAGTGATAAACATTCTAAATCAGACTTCGCCAAGACACTACACTGACAAGTTTGAATTCTAAATCACAGTCTCCATCACCAAAACTGACATTGTCATCTTATCTGTCTGTCTGGAAAGAGAGATGGCTACTTTTTAAGCTCTTAGGCCCATTGCTGTACTAACAATATAGCCAGAGACCAAGACCATCTTTCCAGAAATATAGCACGTCCACTCCCAAAACGCATAAAACATGTGTTCAGCAAGGCCGATATGGAATTGCAAAAGGGCACCTGACCATCAGGAGTGTCATCTGACTGGCTTACGGTGCCAACCCATGCCTCGGCCAGGGTTCTGACAGACAACTGCTATCCTTTTATGTCAGATACAGCTTTGTTAGCTCAAAGCTCAATTCCTAAACAAATAATAAGTGATTGAGGGGGGAGGAATAAAAAAGTAAAATTTCCTTCTGAGCAAGAGCTGTGGTGTGAAGATAGTGAACAGAGATAATATACTCTGGAAACACAAAATGTGTTGCAAATGCACCTTGATGTCTGTAATCTCAAAAGAATAAACACCTCACACTAATGCATGCAGAAATTGTTTACTACTCTTCAAAGCTGAATTTTTTTGGTTTATTCCATCCTACAAAACCAAGATGTAAGCAACTTCATCCGATCCATTCATTTACTATTTATACACGTTGACTCAAAAGACAATCTCATGACTATGTAGTACTTCAACTGCACAGATCAAGAATATTCTCAATTTGCCTGTTTTCTTAAAGAGTCAGGTGTACACTCAGCATTTGGATAGCTGGGATAACAGGAAGATATCCCTTTGTTTTGAAGGGGTACTGGTGCATTAGCAAGGTCATGCCAACACGCATTTCCTGAATTTGGCATACACGTGCTAGATGTTAGCTGTCAAGATGAAGACTGAAGCAATGATATTACACAGCTTACCCATTCCACTGCTGGTGCTTAATAAAATATATCCCTTTACATTTCAGTCCCAATTCTGTACCAGAAGCAACGACCTCACATCTGCCACAGAGTTCCCACAGCAAACCAGTTGCTCATCAGTACAAGTTCAGTTGCTGCAAACCAACAACTTGGACACGTGCTGAATCTCTTATTAAAGCAGATTTCTTCTGGTTTCTGCAGTGGAAGATGTTCAGCAAACACTCCAGAAGAACACAACTTCCTGCGTTTAAGAGTTCTGCAGCTGCTGTTCACTCTTGAGTTACAGTCTGACCTACATCCAGCGCTTAGGCTTCTCTAAATGTGTAACTGATCTTTGCATGTGCAGTTTTCAGTGAAAAGTCACTAGCAGCTCATAGGCTTCCTCTTCCTCATTTTCATTCACATATTACTGGCACAAACAAGATTCCTTCCACACAGAACAATCCATTGCCTTGTCTTAAGTGTATGACTTGCTCCCCACCATGCTTCTGTAATAAAACGGCCTTGAAATTGTAACCTGTTACAAAAACCAATTATGAGAATTAAATTAAAATTAAAATTCTCACTTTGCACTGCAAAGCTTTCTCCGATGACTGCACTGGAATGCTTGCATGCAGTCTCAATTTAACAAGATGTATGAGGATATGCTGCATTAGCCATCTCTTACAGCACTGCTTTGCTAGCAGGCATAAGCTGCCCAAGTGCTATGGATGATTCTTGCCAATACAGATTTCACAGTTATACAGTGAGTTTTACATGGAGTCAACACACTAGTTCTGAACAGAGAGGGCCTCTAACATGTCAGCATAAACTTAATCTGTTGACATTTCAGACACCAAAATTAATTACCTCAATCTCATTTTCAACAAAAACTGGCTAATTTCATTTTTCACTTGGTACCTGCCAATGTATGTAAAAGTAGCTTTCATGTGCCAGTACTGATGAGGCCATAGCCAGCTTAAGCTACACAACATATTCAGACATCTTCAGCTAGTTTCTTTGATTAGGAAAATATGAAAGCATTAAACAATTTTTAGATGACACATAACGCTCAAGTTTTTTTTTTTCTCAGTCATCTCATTCAAGTTAGGTTTCTTCAACGAGTTCTTATAGTCTCGGGATGAATCTTACAAATATCTGGTTTTTTTTATATTGTCATGAGATGCAGAAGTTTTTCTATAAGACCTGAAAAAAGAAAAAAGTCTCTTTTTTAAGAAGAGCAGTACGATCCCAAGAAAATACTAGCACAAGATTTTTGGTAGCTCCTACACAATCAGGTGACAAGTGCAGACCAAATTTCTCAAAAACAAGTCAAACTAATTTCTATCAACATAACTTCCATTTACAAACCCTTCACCTTGATTTTAGCAAGGTTTTTGTCTTCTCTCTTGGTTTGCAAATAATGAAAAAAAATTAGATTGAATTGGGTGAGTGTGCACTCCTAAGTAAACCCCACTCAGACTGTCAGTGATGGAACCGGCAAACTGGAGATATTCACCAAATGGGAAACCCAAAGGAGCTTGACCTACATCTAGAATATTGAAAGCACACACTGTCATCAAGTCGTTAATGAAAATATTAGAAAACATGGCTGATACCAAGGTGGGGAGGCCTTAAAGCATACTGGGGACCAGAACGGGAATTCAAATTAACAAGTCTGAAAAAAGTAGATGCAATTCAAAAGACAAGAAGCAATCATGTTTAAAACTTCTGCATTTATTTAACTATGCAAATAGAGAACATAAACAACTACTTTTGCTTTGCAGTGCTATAGGAAGTGTCCGAAGGATGTAACAAATCACAGGCTGAGAGCAAGCCAACAACATACTCAATATAAATAAGAATAGTGTGTTAAGAATTGTTTTTCACTGTCCCATTTAAACCTCAGCTGTGGCCTGCATCCTTCCGGACTTCCACACTTCCAGAAAGATACAGTCAAATCTAGGAAACAGATTGTTCAAGGAAAGGGTGAAGAACTTAACTTGTCTCAACAGGATAAAACTAAAGGGGCCAGCATCAGTCCTCAAATATACTGAAGGTACCCAAAGGGAGCTAAAAGTTTACCCGTTCTCTTCACAGACATAGCCCAAGAGTAGTTTAGCTTGTGACATTTTCCTCCAGCAGCAAACCTTCAAGCTGCTTAGAAAGGCTGCTGGAAGTGTTACAAATTAAAAGGGTGTAACAAATATGGTATTTAGGCAGAGCATCAAACTATATTGCCTCTCATCGTCATGATCTTCCCAGCTATATTGGCATTTACCCAATATAACCAAAATTTGACCCTAAAATTAACTCCCTCTACAGCACAGAAGCAGTTATTTCCAAAAAACAAAGAACATCCGTACTTTCTAAATGCTAAAACTCTCCCTTTTCCCATTTGGAGACTTTAAACATTTGAACAGCTGACAGCTTCACTTTAATAGCACGAGAACTGGTACAGAAACCCAACACGGATTATTTCCAAGCGATAACGCTGAAGTAAAGCAATACTGTTCTGCTGTACTGAGCTTAAGGAGTTGGAGAGTATAACTAACATTAGAATCTGCAGTAAGCAATCTACAAATTTACAACTTTTCTATATAAGTTTGGGGCTATAAAGCAAAGCTTACAGCAAAATATTTAGCTAAGACACCAGAGCATTATTAGTAACATAACACAGTTGATAAATAAAAGCAGACTCACCTTCCGCAATTCAATTGTAACTTCATTTCTGTGTCTTCTCATAGTCTGTAAACAAAAGATAAAAAAGATTTGTATGTAAAGCAAGAAGTGTTTTGTTTTGGAGTCAGGTGTTTCTAGGTCAAAAGTGCAGCTATTCATCAAAAAGATAAGGAAAACAGTGTGTGTAATTTATAACTCAATCCTTCCTAGCAAGATGTACGAGTTGTTTTTTGAGTTTGGTGTTTTTGGTTTTGTTTTGTTTTAAGATTATACAGCTTACAGAAAGCTTTGTCGTAAACCACAATATGTATCCCAAAGGCAAAAAACATTGACTTTCCCATGGAGTTTCACTGGAATGACTCTCCAGGTGCTTACACGTTGACAGCAAAAGCAGCAGTAAATACAGGTTAGACAGTCTCCTGTTATCATATTATCACATCCACAACCTAAACACGTAACCTATGCCAGTTATCTGGACAAAATCAACCATGAAGTGACAGAAGATGACAGAGCCCAATGCAAACAAAACAGATCAGGCTTGTGGCAAAAGGAAACATAGTACAGTGGCACTTGGTCTACTTAGGATCTATAGCTGAAACACTGTAAAGGAAAACCAGCTCATAAACATCTAAGCTCCTTAAAGATCGTGGGCACTCAGGACACATTCCCTACAATGCGGCTATACCCCTTAGCTAGAAGGGATCACAAGATTGAGAAAGAACAATTTTAGTCTAGTAAGGGCAATCTCCCTAGGTTCATTTTACAATCAGTGGAAAAGACATGTACCATCAGAATGCAATTCAGAGAAAATCGGGACTGGATGCCTGCTGGTAGCCCAGAAAGATCAACCACACTAACTAAAATTAGCCTTTTAAAATACCTTGTATGTCCTATCCTGCCTACTTGACCTTCATTTCCACTATCATGTTCCTTTTGAGTTAGGGCAAATAACTTCCTTAAACTAAGAAGTATCAGTAAAAACCAACATTACACAGAAAACACCAGCAGTCCCCATCGGCCACCTAAGGAAACACTGAACATGCTGAAGCTCAAACACAAGTAAATGAAATTAGCATACTTCACACCACCAATCTATACAGGATGTAGTTTCAGTGCTTAGAACATTATCATATAGCTTCACTGATCTCAACCAGTTTGCATAGCAGTATTCATCTAATTATCTCAGGCTGACTTGAGAGTAAGGAAGGCTTGTCTTCGGGTCCACTGCTTGACTAACCAACTCACTCAAGTAAGCAGAGACACAATTGTCCTTTTACATCTCCAAGTGTGAACTATACTACTTTAAACATAATAAGTCCTCATGGCAGTAAGAGGACAGTAGCATCTACCAAAACTACACTCTTCTTCCCCTTCATTATTTTGCTGAACCATTTGATTCTTGTGACCACCTGAGCCTTCTGCAAAAGCTCAGTATGACTGTACTGGATTGCTGGGGAATGGAAGGGCACTGGGTAGGTAGGGAATGGACAAATGAAGAACCTGAAAAGTCACTGCATGCAACTAGCAAGGCCAGTCATTCAAGTTTCTCGTTATATTGGAATTTTATATTTGAATTATCCTAAAAGCTGCACCAAATCTAAGGGCACTAAATAGCCTAAAAATGTTTTTCAATACTTCCTCCGTGTGATAACTATGCATTTCAATGGAAAAATGTAGTTAGGCAAGGCTGCCTTAGATTTCTGACATAAAAGCTCCTTTTCTTGATCATTACAAATGTGCTAGACATCAAAGTCCTTTACAGAAGAACTTCCCACTAGTAACAACACCCCACTCCACCCTAGCATCTAATCTTTTATTCCTACTTATCTTAAATTTTCAGGGGTACCCCATCACATCACAAATTAGTTAACTTGAGTGTCCATTAGCATTTTCTCCCCAAATCCAGTATTGTATGTGCCAAATTTGAAATCTAAGCAATTTAATGGATGCAAGGCATAATTTACTTTTAAATTTCCTCCCTAGTTACAATTTACTCCCACATTATTTTCATTTATCTATGTGATAATACTTCAGAATATTTTATATTGAGCAGAAAAATCAGACCACATCTGAAGCTCTTTAGGGGACAACCATAACAGTTGCCACGTAAAATTCTTCTGGAAGCAAGGCAGATTTAAGAAAGACTATATGCTGTGTTCCAACAGTTCAGCAGCTTAATATTTTTGATTTAGAAGAAAACAACTACAGTGCAGCCCCAGACAAGGCATTACTATTCATTTCACCAATATACTCTAACATTTCCTCTAACAATGTTTTGACTGAAGACAGTTACTTAGAGTCATCCATCCATAAAGGCTCTACTGGGAAGACTCTAAGCTTCTTTCTAAAGGCAAATAATTCAATCGTCTTTTCAATTAGGGTTTTATCTTTGTTTCACATTTCCATTATTTCAGCCCCACTGATACTAACCTATTGCAATTCTATCTCAATTTTTTTACTTGTGTTTCACTTTTATCAAACTGATCATCAAAATATTTGACTACTCCATTATGGTTTTACATTTAATATGCATGAATCTCTCATCTTTTCTCCATTAAGAAAGCTACCACTCTTTAGAAAGATTCTTCAAAAAGGTTATCAACTATGTGGACCTTACTGCTGACTAGTAGCATACATGTTCTGAGCTTTAATACGTATTTTAAGGCAATCTCCATACTACCTGAGTTCTACCCTTCTAGCTGTTCATTTGTATTTCTCTTCAAACTTATTACATGTAGCTTCTCTTTCAAAGCAGCTCTCATACATTTTATTTTCTTCCTTCCTCTTTTGCTCACCACCAAGTCCAGAGAAATCCACAGAGCAAGTAGGTTGATAACCAGGGATATCACTTAGCCTCAACTTTCCAGGACTGATGGGTGTTATCTGGCCCCCACTGAGGGCTCCCAGTCTTGCAGAGTATCCTGCTGGCACAGCATCTTTAAAAACTCAGTCTGTCGGGGTCACCAGGATCATCCAAGAATCAGTAGCACAGTGTTAGGGCTAAAGTATTCCTACGAGTATACGAGACTGAAGTTCTCAAAGAGCCTATGGTGCATTCCGGCAGTTAAACTGGGCTGCTGGTCAGGTCACGCCCAATGCTCTCAGCTAGACATACACTGACACTATTTCCAACTTGATGATACTAGTGTTCCACTTCAGGTCCCCAACATAGGAGATGACCATTGCATACCAATATATTTAAGACCACAGATCCTACTTCATACATGTCAACTGTTGCAATTATAGACTGTAGATCAAAAACAGATGTATGCACTCAACATCGGCCTGATTTCTTAATATCATGCCTGCTACTTAATTGGTATTTGTTCAGACTGTTCCCTGTCTTGATTTTTTCCTCTTTACCACAGGACCTGATACACTAGTGATGAACTGCTCTAAGATAGAGATCTGAATGTCTGCAATTTGGCTATCCTTGCCTTGAGGGACCATACTCTTAAGACCAAAAACATGCTTCCACCTCATTTGATTACAGGAAATATTACAGGTATGCAAGTATCACCATGCTGTATACTGGACTCTCCTGCTCAGCTTCGGCAAGCTTTATGTGAAAACTTGCAGACCAATAGGCACAATTCCTAATTTTACGTGTTGAGGGGAGGGTTGGCAAAGCCCAAATTTTATTCCCCAAAAACCAGACTTAAGTGATCCAGTTATTTTTTTGTCCTGATTTGGCATTTCTTAAAAAGTAGGTATTAATACAGCAGGTTATCAGCACCTTCCTATAGCCTGAGAAGAAGTAAATACACTATAATCCAACAGCATATAAAAGAAGCAGTCTTAAGTGCCCTTCCAAGCCTCCCTTTAAGGAAGCATTACCACTGTAAGCAGAATACCACACTTTTATACTACCTGCAAGCCCCCACATGTAGGGAACTAATAGGCTTTTACAAGAGATTTATACCACTGAAAGGTTAAACATTTTCCCCAGCTAACATAAGTCAGCTAAAACAAAGAAGAGACAAAATTATTCTGCAACTTAACCCCATGGATATATTATGAGCTTTCAGGCTGGGAGGACAATCATCTGCTGAAGTCTATACATGCAACACTAATTGAAGCCTAGCAAGATGTTACCAATGGATCTAACAGTGATTGACATCCACAGCACCTGACTACAGTCACTTCTCAGCTTCATGTACTCAAACAAGTAACTTCATGTCACACTGAAACTTCATCTCTCAAAACTACCCCCCAAGAGAAATCTGAACTGTTTCACTGAATTAAACAAAAATCAAGTCTCCAAATCTCAGGAAGGGAAAACTCGGTATAGGCCAAGTCCTACAAGTCACAAAAATGATGACCGTTTATTCCTGCAGAATCTGAACTGTGAGGCTCCTCCTAAACACAGAGGTATTAATTCGCCACATGCCAAGGAAAGTAAAAATTTCAGACAGTAACTATCCATCAACATGTACTATTAAGAAACAAGAACACGCAACACTTACCAAGTTGTGCTACAACATTACATCTCCATTGTTATATGACTCAGGTCAGAATTAAGTTCTTGTAACAAAAGACTTCTCCCCAGTTTACCATCTGTGAAGAACAATTACTTACCAGTGTGTTTGACAGGCCAACATAACCACAGTAATGCACCAGTACTGTTAACTCTTGTAACAAGCCAAAAGTATATGTTCAGTAGTATTTCTAATTTGAATTTCCCTGGCATTTTATAAAACAAAATAAACCAGAAAAAAAACCCAAAAGATCTACTGGATGCTGTTAGACAGATCAGTGTTCTCACTTCTACCCTGAATTTCTGAATACCCTTCCAAAGCCAGATACCAAGTGTTATATGCCAAGAATCTCTCCCTAACACCTTCCACCTGAAAGAAAAATAATCCATAACTCTATTAATAAAGTATCAAAGCTGAAATTAATTTTATATGCCAATAAAGAAAATCATTGCACACAGTAGGGCTGTTGTGTTAAAGGCTGCAAGTGAACCTTGTTGCAAGCCAATAAAAAAAATACAAAAATGCTAAGCTGACAAAAGACAAGATATTCAAAAGACACCAGACCTTGAAAATAAAGCAAGCCTCATGTCAATGGCCAAAATAAGGCTTCAAAGAACACCTCAATCCCTGTAAAATTGTCTTTGACACATGGAATACAGCCATCCTCATCAGATCAGTGTTTCAGCTCTGGTATTTCTCTTCCAACAAGAATCATGGTTGGGTTGAAAAGGACCTTAAAGATCATCTAGTTTCAACCCCCCTGCTGTGGGCAGGGTTGCCAGCCACTAGAGCAGGCTGCCCAGGGCCCCATCCATGCCTCCAGGAATGGTTCAGCCACACCTTCCCCGGGCAACCTGTTCCAGTGTGCCACCACCCTCTGAGTGAAAAATTTCTGCCTAATATCCAACCTAAATCTCCCCTCCCTTAGTTTAAAACCATTCCCCCTCATCCTGTCACTATCAATCCCTATAAATAGTCGCTCCCCCTCCTGTTTATAGGCTTCCTTCAAGTACTAGAAGGCCACACTGAGGTCTCCCCGGAGCCTTCTCTTCTCCAAGCTAAACAAGCCCAGTTCCCTCAACCTTTCTTCATAGGAGAGGTGCTCCAGCCCTCTGATCATCTTAGTGGCCCTCCTCTGCACCCGCTCCAAGAGCTCCACGTCTTTCTTGTGCTGTGGGCCCCAGGCCTGGACACGGTACTCCAGATGGGGTACTGTGAAGACAGTAACAAGAAACTCCAAGCTCCATTTCAGAGCCACCTGTGGAGAAGGGAAATGTCTTCCTGATTTTTCAGTTGATATTTGGTTTATGACAGAAGACAAAACTGTACATAAAACTCTTGATATAAATAAGCAATGGCTAAAGATTACCCTGTGCAACTCTAAATTATCAGTGTAACAGTAACCCTTACTGCCAGCACATTCAAATAATTATTTTTAAGTGACTAAACCTTTGGGTCCCTCTCGCTCAACCACACATACTTCACAAGTACTGTTTCCCTATACAAAGGTGTATAAGATGCTTACTACAGGTTAAAGAGCAAGTATCACTGCTGTAACACTACCACTTGATGTCTTAAGTTGGCTCATCTGCACCTTCCTGGCAAACAAAAAAAAATTACTTTGAAGTTTTGAATAGCATTGATATTCTAGAGGACAGAGTTAAGTCTAGCAAGCTTCTCTGGCTTCTTAAGCCTTTGTTTAACATAGAAAATGTTTAACTGCATAATACATTAAACTACCTGAAAAGGCAACTCATACAGCTTCTGTAAACTTAAATAAACAAATAAATAAAGGAATCCTGAAACCAATCAGCTGTACCCGGCTAATATAACATGGGAACAAGATAATGCATTTTCCAAAACCCTCTGTAGCAAACACACAGAGTAGTGTGTTTTTCCTCAGAGAAAAAAAACAAAACAAAACAACACAAACAAAAACAAAGAAACAAACAAAAAAACCACCCCAAACTCTACCAAAAGTTATATAAGACTACAAAAAGAAAATTCAGACTAATTCAAAAGGGCAAAGCCGCATTTGAGACACAGCAATCAGAACAGTCCTTATATTCACGAAAGAATTATTTGAAACATTGATACTATTTTATGCAAGTTAGATCTCATTCACAATGAAATATCAGGACTAGTCTTACGGTTTCTGTTAATTTGACATTTCTAATTCATATCTAAAAATCAATCTTAATTGATTATAAGCACTTTAAAGTCCCTTACGTATATCACTTTCAGAGACAAGCAATTCTAGCTAGATACTCGATAAGATTACTTCATCCTCAGTTAAAGTAAAAATCAGAAAATCAAAACTATTTAATTGTGTCGATGATACAACTAGTGAGAAGCTCAAGTCATGACATTTCTTTTGTTATGCTGCGATAAAGATTTCTTAAAAATGAAGTTTCATGTACAAGATGTTTAATAACATGCATTCTCTGTACAGAAAAAATAATCAAATGCTGCAACAGTAGGTAGTATGAATTCTAAACATTTGAACCACTTTTAGCTATTCCAATTGTGTCAGAGGAAAATTAAAGGATAATCATCATTTAATAATTGAAAATCTACCTATCACTGTAATAACAAGATTGGGACCTCAGTGTGGTGCTCACCCAGACTAGACAACCACCTCATTAAATGGGATACCTGAAGAGTGTCATATTTTAATCAAGACATTCACACTACTTCCATTGGAACAGGAGCAAGTCCAGAAAACATAAAAGGTGGAGAGGCAGGAAACAGATGTTCTTATGTCAGGCAGCATATCAATAACGCCAGTACGGCTGGCCTGCCAGCTGCCCCAAAACCAGTTAGCTGGCTACCCCTACTCTCCTGTGGGCTGACCAGCATGCATCCACCTCCAGCTAGCCCATGCAAGTGGGAAAGTGAGGCTCACCTTGACAAGATGAACACTACACACAATTACCAGTTTTGACTATTCTGTGGATGCAAAACGTAAGTTTTCAGGAACTTTGGTAAGACATGCATTCAGCTGCTTTTGAAAGTCCAGCTACCAAGTGGAAAAAAGAGAACAAATTTACCGACTGATTCTAATTTGTCTGCACCTACAAACTTCATTAAAAGTTAACTGGTTATTTAAATTCTTTATTTCTGCTCTTGCCTCTCAACATTACAGGAACCAGCCTCAGAAAACCAGAAGATACATGCTTACAGGAAAGAGCTACCCTGAATACACAGCTGAGATAGTAAAGTAGCAGCTTGATTAAACACACAGCTACCCAAAGAGCTTAGCATTTGCAAGTCAATTCCAGACTATTTCCACCTGCCTAACTGACAGAAAAAAACTGGTCCAGCTCCAACAGCTGGATTGGATTTAACTAATATCTCCCCCTCTTGCATATGAGCACACCCTAGAGTACAGTTTAAATACTTTACAATGTAGGTGTGGGTGAAATACAGTGAAAGGAGAAAGTGTATGCATTGATAGTAAACACCATTCTTCCCTAGAAATCGTTTTAGTAGCCTTATTCCTGCTCTGACACCTTTTAACAACCATGAAATACTGCAATGCACATGAAAACACAGAAGCCTTGGGAGCTGGGCTGGTTTTGGGCAGAAAAAATTCAAGTGCTTGTTTGTATACAACAGTTGAGAAGACTAAAGTTGTCAGCTGCCTATCTTTGAACAACATTAGAAGTTAAATATTCCATATTTGCCTAGGAATATAACTTGTTAGTATGTGTAAAGTTGAGGGTTAGACTTGATTATATTGTTCTGCTTGTTCTGGTACAGCTGGCCTCAGACAAAAACAAAGAGACAAAGGGACACTGATGGAAGGTGATGCTACTGTTCTACCTGTTCACACTTTCAAAGTGCATACAGCTTACTCCAAGAATTGCAAGCAAATCACAATACATAACGAAAAAAATCTGGGACTACTAAATCAAAATTACGGGACAGTATCACAATGGTCTGAATTCAACTACTTAATCACAACTGAAAGAACCGAAACCAATGACACTGTCCACACTGATCCCCTCTTATTTCTTTTGGACATGCAAAAAGATTTGACATCTATGCCAAAGTCAACCACATGTTTAGTCAAAATTAACCCTTCCTACTAGGTTTACTCCTTTAGTTACAAGCATCATGGATTATTACCCAGCCTTGTTTTCCCTCCAGTGTATGTTCTAGGCAGACTCTTCTTCCCCACGCCCAATTTTGAGATTTACCTAATTATCAATGCTCCGAATTGTCCTTCTAAGAAAAACAGTGATGTTTTTTCAGTCATACAGACTACAAAGCTAGAACAACTTCACCTCTGGCTTTGTTATCACAGCTCCATATTAAATTATGCTGACCCAGTTAGAAATGCAAGCAGGGGGCACGGATTCCACAGTACAAGCAACAGATCTGCCAAAGTAGCCAAATACACTTACCATGTGCCTGTAACCCTGACCGGAGACTCCAAGAGAGTTTTATTTAATTTGATTACTGTTTGACCCAAAAGGTATTTGCTCTTCTTCTGCGGGAATATTCTATTATTTTGCAGAAAGTATTAGAACTCGGTTCAGATTCTCTGTGTGCTGCAGAACCTTAACACTATATAACTTCTAGCTTGTACCGTTTAACACAGTACTAGCTACATTAGGAGCAGAGTGCAGTATTCACGCTACTGTATTTTATGCCATAACCTTCCTGGGACTCGTGTTCCTCAGGGATAATAAAGGCCACTGAAGAAAAACTAGTTATTTTGCAGTTGGAGCTGCCATGCTTTTTTTTTAATCCCTAGTTTGGGGCCCCTAAAATTAACACCAGCTGCTTTTTGTTAGCCTCTCTGTGGCAAGATAATTCAAGTATCAGAACCAGGCTAGTCTCAGCAAACGGGATGCATGAAGTAT
This sequence comes from Pterocles gutturalis, assembly GCF_000699245.1. NCBI lineage: Eukaryota > Metazoa > Chordata > Aves > Pterocliformes > Pteroclidae > Pterocles > Pterocles gutturalis. The sequence continues at coordinate 13,203 of NW_010135219.1, forward strand.
CCTCTGTGACTCTTATTTACTGATGGGTTATGACTCACTGAAGTCAGACATGCATGCCAATATGGAAAGCCACAAGCCTCCAATTACTGTTGCTTATGGTGCTGACTCACCTGAAAGCCATAGGGAAGCAAACAAAGCTGCCCATCCACATTATCCACTTCTACTGCTTCAAAAGATTTTGGCAGAAAAGCAATTGCTAAGTTTACTTCTTACCTGCTCTTTTGTAAGCATATTCTTTGAGGTCCCAATATCCTCTCTGCATTTGTATAACATGCATACCGAGCTACTACCACCAAAGAAGGGAGATGTGAACGCTCATGTTTTAATTTCCATATACCGATTACCCGGTTTACAAGTACAGACATATCAAACAATCCTCAGGAGACTGGACTTGAAGCAATTTAGTTGGCTGCATTCAATGCACATTGCACCAATTCTGAAGGACACAAGGCAGTCCAGAATACAATCAACATGTTATCTGCTGTTTTAATATAGAATAAAACAAGAGCTGGAATTCTCTATTCAACATCAAAACTCCACTGGGGGAAGGAAGACAGAATCTAGTAGATTTCCAGTTACTGCTGCTGTGTGAATCAAGGACATTACACCTAGATCAAAAGTTTTACAGCACTTCCATTCAGATGCAGATCTTAACACTGTTAATCACACCTTTACAGACCAAAGACTGCAACAGGGCAGCCATATGTGCTGAAGTCAAACATGATGTTTCCAGGTAATCCCCCAGCACCCCAAACTAACTCATCACCACAAAACAGTTGGTCTGCACTGACCAACAGGTAGACAGAAAGGATCACCAACTAATTAAAAGCATTTGTTTTGTCCTGTGGTCATAACAGAGCAAGGAATTTGTCTATGTGGTGTTCGAAAGAGCAGTGGTAATGCAGCCACTGCAATCTCCACTTCGACAAAGGTCCCCCTTGAAGAACTTAACTGTAGAGTTTTGTCATTCATGCTACAGCCCAAAAGAAACTACTGGTCTGAAGGATGCCCATATAAAGTCTTATTTTTCTGTACTTCTTGGAAACATAAGGGCATACTGAATTTTACAATTATGCCAGCTCTACCTTATCTGAATACTGTGATATGCCAATGATCACCAAGAACAGTGGATATTCAGGATAGCCTAATTACAAGGGATTCCTATTCACACTTTTTTAAAAAGTTACAAGATTGAGGCCTCTTGACACACTCTAAATATGTACAAGGATTTGAAATTTGGTACAGTTTGATGTTACAGGAATCTGCTTTTGCCAGTACACAAATTTCTATTCAGATGTGTGAACACTAAAAATATGTTATTTTCATGTATTACATGAACAGTGTAGCAGATGCTTTACAATGTCCTTGAAACAGAAGCTACAATGTCCTAGAAATAGAAGCTTGTCCTGTCCTTGAGAGAGAACAAATGAAGAACCTGCATGACTCCTTAGTCTCTCCCAAGACATGACACAACCTCTGTCCTCTCCTAGAATCTCTAAGCAAGCGTTCCTCCCATTCCCTTACTGAGGATGGAAAGTGCACTGACATGTCTATTCAAGCAGAACAGTTGACTGCCATTGCAAAAGAGGAGTCCCTTTCCTCTTCTATAGTCTAGAAGACCCCAGTTCAGAGAGATCTATATTTTTTTTCCAACAGATGTTACCAGAAACCAAATCCACCACTTCTAAGGCCATACTTCACAGCCAAAATACTGTCTTCGCTTGTGTACAGAACATGAAAACAGAAAACAGCAGAGCAAAATTAAAATGACTGTTCATAGTAATGAGGTGCAAACATCAGACTAAAATTTTGATCTTAGATCAGCATAAAGACTCAAATAAATACTTCTAAATGTAAAAGCTTTTCTAAAATTGTAGATAACCACTTTCAAGAATCTAATTACAAAATTAAGTGTTTGGTCAGAAAAGCTTCACAGACATGTGGGGCAAATGCCACATAAGACCAGACATTCTTAAGCTTGCCAAATATTTATACTAGTTTCCCGGAGCGGGGGGGTGGGGGGAGAAGGAAAAAAAAAAAGAAACCTACTAGGCAGAATACTAGCCAGATACCTTCTTGTCTTTCTTGTGCAATCTATGTTTAAACAAAGACACTCCCTTTCCAGATACTTAAAACAGTCTTCAACTGTAAAGTACCTCAGACAATCATTCTGTGATGTATTTATAAGTACCTCCCTACGAAGTTAGGAAAAAAAGTCCTATTATTCCATCAATAAAATGAGAAACAATAATTTCAATTTGCATACATTCAAAGGGTGGCATGAAGAAAACAAATCAAGTCCCTAGAGAGCTAGTCTATATTCAACCATAGCAAGTTTTTTTGGTATAATACTATATGGCTCAAATAAAATAACGGGGTTTTTTTCTATTTTTTGAAAGATATAATCAAAAGGCAAAAAAAAAGATTAAACATGTGCTAGCTGCCTAATTAAATCTATGAAGAGATCATTCTGTTCAACATGCAAGAGAAAACAACAAATCCAGCTGACAACCCAGGAAGAAGACGGAGCGTTAGGATATTAGAAAATACACTCCAGCAACATTCCACATTATGAACCCTGTCAGCAACCCTTCCAATTCAGTAATTTCAGTATCATGAATTCTAGATGCTTCTACCTCATATTTTAACATGACATAAGCCCTGATACCACATTTCTGCTGCTTGAGCATTTTGGGTATCATAGCTCTCTCCTTAGAACACCTTCAGTTTCTCAAAATTCTAATTTATACATCCTTCCATAAAAAGGGTATTGACTAGCCCTAAGAAGTCTCTTAGATCATCATAAGTGGTCTTGTTTTGAGGGACAAGAAGCAATACAGTCCTTTGAACTTCACAGCTATAGGGCCCACTACAACACAGGTTACACTGAGCACAGAGGTATACTGGGCCATATCCTTACCTGTAGCAGGCATGGGAAGAGGATACTGACAGATTCTAACTGCTGCTGGCAGCTTGTTCTGCTCAAAGGCACCGTCACATTGATTGCCTGTGTCAGACCTCCTTAAACATCTCTTCTTGTCTGGAAGGCTTCTCTTAACTGCTGTTTGTTCAGTGCTATGAACACTAACCATTACCACCAGCCTAGGTTCTTCTTACAAGCCCGATGAACAGTGGTGCACAGGATCCTGCTGACTCCTAGCAGGGCTCTCTCATTTCAGGATTCTCTCTTGATGTAGAAAGTCTTCTATATCTGGCTGCGAGTCAGACTTTTGGTGCAGAGAAATCATTACCACTGACTTTGCATCTAACATTTGTGCGCATGAAAAGCAGCAAGAGATCCTGACGCCAAAAAGCTACATGCAAAGACAGTATCTGCTGGTTACAGTGACCTTAGCTTACCTGAGAGAGAGCTACAATGCCTCTCCGCATCATTCCACCAGCTTTGTGACTTACACTGTAGTTGACTAAGAAAAGGCAAGGACTAGGACCTTCCAAGAATTGCAAACCTGAAATCTCATACTACACCTGGCCTGGAATCCCTTATTGCATCTCTGAAAACCTGACCACAAGTCACCCTAGCACCTTGTCTGACCGCCTTCTGACCACCTTCTCCTCATGCAAACGAGCTTTGACTATGTTCCACACCAGCAAGTTTGCAATGGGGCTTGAGCACTCATTAACATATATCTCCATCAGGGCTAACAAGTCAAACTATGAGGAAGCCATTTATCCAAATTGATTTTGCAAATCACCTATTCTATCGTTACCTCCAAAGTCCACCTGTTACTGAATATGACAATAACCAAGGTTAAAAATACACAAGAAATGATCCTCAGCTGGCAGACATGACAGAATATGAGGAAAACAAATCATTCAGTAATAAGTGTTTGAATGGGGAAGATATTAATTTTGTCTTCTGTTCTGCCACCATTTATACAGTATATATTCCTAATTTGTACTTGTTGTATTTACTAAACACACACACACAAAAACAAACTTTTAAGCTGACTGTAACATTTACTTAACCTGAGAAAGGAGACAAGTATCAGCTGACCCAGAAGAAATTATATGGAACCTCCCTTGCAGATTTAATGGTGTCAATCTGACTGTGAAAGGATAACAATCCAACAGTTAAACATCACGAGACAAGGTATACCTCCTCCCCTTCACACAGACCTCTCTGAGCCAGCACTGGTCTTCTCCAGATGTGAAGGGCTGGCTCAGGAAGCCAAGGGAGCAGAAAATTAAAGAAACATGAAGAGCTCTGCAACTAGTTCACTCTAAGGCACAGGCAGTTCTGATGCAGGGCTAACTTTTTGAAAGAAACTAGCTCTTTGACTATCTGTATTGAATTTTGTGGAACAGAATGCAAAGTCCACAGCTTCTGCTATTACAGGTGCATCCATGAACACCAATTCAGAAACAGAGTTTCACAGTTCTAGGTATTTTGCAAACAATTGATAGACTATTATTGGAAAATATGTAGGTTTTAAATTTCTTTTAAAGTTTAAGTCAGTTCACTTGGCAATTTGTCTTTGCTACTTGTTAACGTGCCCCATCAGCTTCAACCAGTTCATTGCCTTTTCTGGCATAATGTTATAAATTTGATGCCTCATTCCACTTCCAACCGCACAACAAACACAAATCTGATCACTGACTTATAGCTGGTATGTCCTCCTAATAGCTGTCTTTTCAGATAACACAGTTTTGGAGGACAAAATGTCCTGCTTGGATTTGTGCTGGAACTGCACAAATATTACAAAAGCCTCAAAGAACTTCTGCAAAAATAGTTAAAGAGCTCATAAACTAGAATGACTGTTGTGTTGCTACCAGACTTTGACAGTTTACAAGTCAAAAATCAATCCTTTAAGAGAAGCAGCTTTAGAGATACCAGAGCAACTGCTGTAGTGTTAGAAATACACAAGAATGAAGAAAAACAAATTATGTAATTACAGGAAGCTAAAGCTTGGTATATCACAACAACTAAAAGCAATAATTGGGCCACAATACATCAAGTACAGATTCCAATCAGCTTATGAAGATTATGTGCATCATGAGATGCCATCTCCAAATGGTTTTCTCCACAGGTATTTCTGAAATAAGCAATGACTACCTAAAGTATCTGTGTCTTTAAACATTTTAAAACACAATGCATTCAACTGATTTTGAACCTCACAAGGAAAATACAAGACAGTATATGTAAGTGGACTTATTAGGTGTTTGTCTTCTGCAAAGAGTCACAAACATTTCACAGCATTGTACTACTTACTTGCAGACTAACTAAAGTTTGGAGAATTCTGTAGCAATAGCAACCAAGAAGGCTTCTCAGGTCTACTTCTTACTTCCTACCCACATAATTCTTTCCAAGGTACTAACATGTACACCTGTATTCTCCCAAGAGTATACTGGCCTGAAAGGGCAATAAAGCAGCTAGAGGAGTCAGAGCTTAGAAACTTTGCATGAGAGTACTGGATCTTATATTAAATCCAGATCCCAACAGGAAGCTACCTGACACCTACATTTTTGCTTAAACTACTGAGATTCACTGACCCAGTGAAGCTATTAAGACAGCAAGTCCACAGTACCTTAGAACTGTCTTAGCTCCTTATCACTCAGCTCTGCAGGTTCAGGTTAGCTCTGTCTGCTGCTAATCACATGTCAGTACCTACAAAAATAGAAGAGTCTCACTAACAAAAGCAGGAACATAAACTCATATTAAGAGACCAATGCGTTGTTTCTGGCATTTGATTTTGCTATTACCCCTTTTGGGAGCTAAATACGTTTTGGAAGTATTAATACCTCAAAACCAGAATTCCAGTCCTATATACACAACTCTACCTCCTGAACAGAGCAAGCCAAGAAAAAGGTAAGAAGCTTCCACCCAAACCTAAAACTAGGAAAAGTAAAGTGAACCTGTCCAGGTCAAGGCTTCAGGAGTTTTGACTTGTGCTCAACAGATCTGTTTCTTTGCTCTTAGAAAAGGAGCACAGTGAGAAGCTGCATGGGGTACTGAGGTCTGTCTCAACATAAAACAAAAGTACTTAATGCAACTTTAAGGGAAACAAAAGATGAGTAACAAAAAGCAAAGACAATTATACGGCCTAGCAAACCCCGTAATAAAATTCAAGTTAACTACAAATTAAAAGAGTAAGTATTTTGGTCTGACAGAAGAGTCTGTACCCAGAGGGGATCAATAATAACTCATCAGTATTTATTAGAAGCCAAAGGAAGATTACTAAGAATGTATTCAAGCCTGATGAGTTCAAAGGCAGTGACTGCCTCCAAGCAGAAGGTGACTCAAACGCCACTGTTTTCAAACCAAACTTGAGAGGCTTTGAATTATTTTAGTTTTTCCAAAGCATATAATCTAGATATCAGACCATGATTTATTGCTCCATCATCCTAATCATTTATTTTCTCATTGGTGGAACTTGAAAAAATGTGTAGATGCAGATCAATGCCAAAAATAGCACTGATGCCAAAGTTTACCAAAGTTCCTGGTAAGTTATGTACAGAAAATTGGAGGGAGGATCTCTATGTAAAGCTCCTTATTGCAGCACAGGGACCAAAACAACTGTATTTAATTCCTGACAGTTAGGAATTACATATAATATTTGACTGATAAACATTCAGTGGAGAACTGATAACTTTCACTAAATACAAAGAGTCCAACAAGCAGGTCACTCTGTGTACCAGTATCTGAGGAGAAGCACAGTATGTAATAGCAATTATATAGTTCCGCTGTGCCCCTCCATTCTCCACTATGAACGTAAGTTACATTGTTTTACTTCTAGAAACTTAGTTAAAAGTTTACCTAGAAGGGTACTTCTAACATGAACTTTTGAATAAGTACGATGATCAGAAAGAGTCAAAAAAGAGGTGCAGTAGAAAATTTCAGACATTTAATATAAATTAAACTGTTCTGAAAGACACTGATACATTTCTAAACTTTTACAGTCCTTTAAATGAATCTAAATCTTATTTTAGCACATCTTCATGGGTATACGACTTTTACATGTGTCGTGGGTTAAGCACAGACTGCTTAAAGTTAACTCTGTTAATGTTTTTTTCCCCTCTTCTTCATAAATAGCTAGCAAGAGGCTGTGTTTTGGACTCATGCTCAGGAGGAGCTGATAAGAACGATGTTTTGTTCTGCTGCCAAGGACAGCAGACCAGGGAAGGAGGACAGCCACTTGCTAGTGTAGGATTTGCTCTTAGGTTAATGTAATGAAATGAGACAGGAGTCTGCAGCCTCTGGAAACGGCTCCTACACGCTGCGAGGCAGAGGTATCCCCACAAGGAAGACACTGTATGTAAACCAGGCAAGTGGATCAACATGGGCAGTGCTATCCAGTACCTGAGGGAACTGGCTGTGCGGGAGCTCATCTATTATGATCCGAGAAACCCGCACCTGCCCGAAGATCCAGAGGAAGTCCAGTGTACACGGCCCATGTGGCGCAAGGTTCTACAGATTGCTCCTCCATCGCATTCTCACGCGCTAGCCGTAATAGACGTTAGAGATACCACCGTGGGTGATGTGGTTACCCGACTCCGGCAATATGAAGAGAACACCTCCTTAGAGACCTGCATCTCAGCTGTGGAGAAGCTGTCTCAAACAATGTCTGAGACCCTGTCCCGGCAGTTAAGAGAAGGTATGGCCTGCTCTCCACGGATGCAGGCCAGTATC
>NW_010135220.1:0-1629 GCF_000699245.1 Pterocles gutturalis
TCAAAGAACCCAAAATTTCTGTCTCTAAAATAATAATAACTTAAAATAATCCTGAATGGTACTTGCCCTTGAACAGTCTTTCATTTCCATCTCCTTTTGCATTACACAGAGCTACTCATTGAAGATTATTTGTGAAGGTGCTTTTGAGTGCAAAAAGTCTTACGTAGGTTCAAGCAGAAACTCAGCAGTGAGGTTCCTTGAGGATTGCTAATAACACAAACTACATCATGCTCAGAAAATATCTGGACTTGAAAATGGATAGAGGTAGATACCTCAGAGACTAAGTGCTTGAAAACCTGTCTGGGAATAGATACTGGGATCTCTCTTTCCTCCAGAAATAGTGATGAGGTAATGCTACTGCTGCTGCTCACTTTTTGTGCATTAGTGTGGTAGTTTGAGCATTTGCCTTGAGAAAGGGAGATCTGACTCAGATCACAGAATAAGAGAATGATTGAGGTTGAGAGGGATCTCTGGAGGTCATCTTGTCCAGCCCAAGGCTTTTAACACACACATACATCCAACCAAGGATAGTTCATAAATGCTTGGGCCCTTTTTCCCCTCGCCTAGTTATGTTTCAGATGGAAAATCACTGCATAGAGAAGTAAGGACTTACACCGTAGTAAGAAACAGTAACTTGTTCCAGAGTTTAAATACTCTGCCTAGCTGCTAATCTATCAGGTAGAGTCAGGGTTTGCATTCCTGTGCAGCTTCTCTTATAAGGGGTCTGTTGATTAAAATGCCTGTGCCACCACTGTTTGCCACATTTCTCCGAAATTAAATTCTGAGCTGAGAACATAACTATCAATTTGAGTCTCCAGGAGGATTAAACTCAGGGATGCCTGGATTTTAGGTCCCAGACAGGTGTGGATAAGGGAATAGGTAGTCAATTCAGAAAAGACAGCATGTGTATAGCAACAAATCTTAGGCACTGGTGAATATTTTTGCATTAAGCTTTTTTTTTGGTTTGTTTTCTCAGTTGTCTAGGCCTGTCAGGCAATATTTTCTGTTTCATATTCCTCCATTTCATGAACAAAATTCAACCAGATGGCACAATAGAGGCAACCAACCATCAAGGGACTCCTCAAAGGCTCTGATTGTGTATGTTTTTGGATAGCTATGGGTGTCAACAAATGGATTTTGCAACTGGTCCAGAAGATGTAAACTGCAGGTGATGACGAAGCCCCTGTGGTGTACTCTAGATTGATGTTGGAGCTTAAAATGTTAACTTACCTTCTGTGCACTAGTTTTCACATGTTTGAGAAAGTGGCAACCTGCTGCTTTTTTTCCCACAGATTGTATGTTTAAGGCATTTGTAATACACCACTGGCAGTTATTCTGGCACTGATACACTGATGTGATGGAAGTGACTGTTCCCATGACAGGATTTTACAACATTCCCATACATTTATTTTCTACTATCTGATGAACTGTGTGGCAGGTTTTTTTTCTACACATAGCAGAAAAAAATGAGAAAGCAGCAGGATGTGAAGGCATGTACAGAGAGGAAGAAGTAGGAGGCAGAAAATGGCCAAACAAAAGCAGAGCACAAAAAAAAAAAAAATTAAGAAGAAAAAGAAGGAAAAGAAAGCAAGGAGATACAAAGAGCGGGTGTGTTGATCTCCTTGAGGG
>NW_010135221.1:0-8382 GCF_000699245.1 Pterocles gutturalis
GAGGGGCGGGATGTGATTCCGGTGGTTCTCAGAGAAGGAAAATAATGAATGCCGATTATGTTATTGCGTAATTGTACCTGCTCTCTTAATCCCGGACTGTACTCGGGATGCGGTTTTTTGGCTTTGGGAGGATGGGTGGTACACGGTGACTTGTGTGAGGAAAAGCTCAGATTGAAAAACAGCTTCGGACGCCTAAAATCAGCCCCTGATGACTTTCATCTGAGTGCTTTCAGAAAATATTTGTTATCTGCATCTGTTCCTTAAAGCATGTGTTATCGTACCTCAGATACCTTGACTGAATAGGGTTATATAAGATACAAGAAAAAGCAGCTTACAGGCTCTGTTATTTATTCTTCTTAAGAGAGGCAACATATTACTTTAACACTGCATCAGGAGCCATTTTTTCTGTGACACAGACCTTCCTGTGCAAAGTGGAATGCAGTCATCACCCCCCCACACACGCTCCAGCACAAACATGAGCTCATGTTGTGTCAAGTTCACAGAGGTGGCACCGTCTTACTTCCACTGCAAACCTTTCTTTCAAAATTCAGGCATCCAGATGTAGTTATCAACATCATGTGTTGACCTGGTTTTGCAGAAATGCTGGTGCTCAAAATCCCCCTGAAGTTCAAGTACTCTCCAAACCAAACATGCAGACACTTTATACCCCAATTCCTAAATAATTCAGACCTGAGCTTTTGCTGGAAGATCCTTTAGACTTGGGGAGAGAAATAAAAATGTAAAATAAATTAAAAATACAGAAAAACATCTCTTAATTTTGCCACTTTTATGAGTGCTGTATTTACCTTGTCCTTCACCTTTCTGTTGTAATTTTTATTGTGTAAGAATTGCTGTACCCTCTAAGTGAAAACCTGAACCTACTGCAAACCATGGGAGAAGCCGTTACTGCAGGCTTGTGTGGTATTTATCCTGTTTCTTACGATTGCTGACAGACCTATGAGACAATTAGCCCAGTAAATACTTACTGTAAACTTTACTGGTCAAAACAGAGTTCCTAAATTATTACACAAACCTTATATGCAGGGCTGTGCTACAGAGGGTTCCTGTGTCCTGGACCCTGTGTGTCTGTGGGCGTGTTTGCCACCCTTGTTTGACATTGTTTGCTGCATTTGGCAAGGGATTTCCTTGTGTTGCTGTTGGAGTTGATCTATGGTACAGGTTGGTAAAAGTTTATTTTCTTTGTAGCCTTCTTCAGAAGCACTTTTGCCCTGCCAGGATGTTCAAGTGAAGCATTTTCATACTTCTGCTCCTTCCAGCCTGTGCTGACCCACCTGTCCAGCAACCTGGTAGGAGCCTTTCCACCTTTGGTTGTCATATTGCTGCACTGAGGAAGGCGTTGTGCCAAGTGCTGGAGATTACCCATCCTCCGCTGTTCTCAGGCTAGCCAGGAAGACAAGACACAGTTGAACTCACAGCAGATACCAGTCCCTTGTGTCTTGTGCTGCAGGATCCCTCACTTTTGACCTGTCTGTCTCAGAACGATGGGACTGCCCTGCCCTGCCAAGAGGGAACCACTGGCAGCACCTCTGCACCTTTTGCAGGAGCAAACAGCCTTTCGCGAAACATTGTGAGACGCCTGCCCTATGCATCATCCTCTCTCCAGACAGGCAAGCAAGGGAGGCCGAACCAAGTCTAGTTTGTGACTGTAACTATGGCCTGCAAGCTGCCTAACTCAGAGCGTGCAGGCTGGTGACCAACCCCACTGGCACATGCAAGTGGTGTTACTCTGCTAGTGGAGACTTGTGGGGTAGGTAATACTGGAATTTTTCCTATGATTAGTGGAAACTGGCAATATGAAGGTAAAATTATGCTTTTTGCTAAACCTGCAATCCTGATTTCCCTTTGGGGGTTGTGTTTGCCTGTTACTAATACATTCAAAATTAGTATCTATGAATCACTGGCTGCATATTTAATTTGGAGATTTTCTGCCCTGAGTAATAGTTAACTCTGAGAGAACAGAGTTCCTAAATTGCCTTGAAACCCTTGATGGTGCCTATGAGAAGTAGCATGACTCTGCAGAGTTTGAAGGGTACTGTCCCACTGGCAGGTCTAGAGCAGTTGGTTAGAGTATGGGTATATACCACCAACCCACCCTGGCAGATGTTGTGATCATCTTCTCATACTGTTGAATCCCCACTGTCCCAGTAAGCTGTTGTTTACTGACTCAGCAGTTGTTGAAGCACCTAGTGAAGATTTGCCCATCTCACAATTTTCCCAGTGTAGTTAAAAAAAAAAAACCCAACAACAGCTGAAAAACTCAAGCATCAGCAGCCCAGAATGGGAGAAGGCTTAGATGGGCACTGTCAGGATGCTGGACAGACAGGTGCAGGTTTCTAACAGCAGATGTGCTTCTTTTTGTCACCAGCTTACGAACAGATGATATCCAAAAGTTCCACAAAGACCCTTTCCACTTTTCCTGTGATTTCTGATTCAAGTGGCCCAACACAATAATTCAGCTGTGGGAAAAACCTAACTCAGTGTTATTCTAGTAGTATGACAAAAGTGCAAAGAGAGCAGTACATGCACATTTTTTGTCTGGTCTTTATTTCTATTACTTTGTCTTGTTTGTTTTATTACTGATGTATTCAGAGTTGCCATCAATGAGTCAGTTTAATTTTTCTTAATTTGTTTAATCTTCCACATACTTCCCTGGAAATATTGTGTGGATCATGTAAGGAGGAAGGGAAAGGAAAAGCAAAAACTAAGGAAAATGGTAAGATTTCAACTCTCCCATCAAACTGAAGCCCGTCTCATTTCATGCAGGCATTCTCCACAGCCCAGAAATCCCATAATTACTTCTTCCATAATGACAATAGGTTTTCTGTGCCATTCTCTTCCCAGGTTTTTCCCTGATCAAGCTATTGGGTAATAGATGCTCACAAGTCCAGGCTATGAAGCCTGATGCTGGGCTTAAGGCTCTGCACTCTATTTTGAGAGTTTGTTTTCCTCCTCCACAGCTTACAAGGGCATTTGTAGGATCATGAACTCCCTGCTCAGCAAGAGAGGGACAACTCAGTGAAACATCTGCTAACAGAGGCAGGATTTTAAGGAGTTATACCTGTCACCTGGTAGAGAATCCTTTTTCCCCAAAACTCATAACCTTTCCACTGCATGGCCTAGGTGAGCTTTTTAGGTATTTTTACTTTTGTTCTCTCTTGCCATAAATCACAGTCCCCTCCAGGACTTAGTACCAGGAAAAAGGCAAATAAGGGAAGAGTTAGAATTGTCTGGGTAAGAATAGAGGGTTAGACCTCACTGAGGTGTATTTGAACAACCAAGCTGATATACAGGGAAAAGCAGACTGGTGGGGAGGCCGTAATTTAGTTGCTAGGAACTGCAGAAGGGCTGAGCATGAGCCTGGGCGCACACACATCGTTTGCTTTCACGTTGTCAGGAAGGTGGGTAGGTTGACATTACAAAGCCGGAGCACACCGTGTCGCAGAGCCCCAGCTGAGCATGTGAGCGTGGGTCCAACATGCACAGAGACACGTGGAGCGGAGGGCTTGTGCTGCCGTGGTGGGGAGGAGGCTGGGTCACAGCACGTGTAAAACAAGCAGCAAGCCTGCAGTTGAGATATCCCCTGTATCCACATGAACTCTGATGGGAGTCACAGCAGTCATTTGGAAGATACATGTGCCAAGCCTCATTTGAATTTCCAAAGGTCACATTTGTCATTCTCCGTGTACTGGCATTCTCATTAACAAGTGTCTCCAGCTGGTCCTGTGCAATGGCCTCAGGACACGCTGTTGTAGCCCAACAGCATGGCACAGGGCTGCCACCGAGGCCTCGGGCTCGTCTGCTCTGCTCTCTGCTTCAGCAGTGTCATAGGAGAGGGGGCTCTGTATCAGACACACCACGCAGGTGACTAAATTTTGACCTAGCAGGTGTGTCTTGCTGGGTGTTGCATGAAACCCGTAGAGCAGCTATCTGGAGGCGTAGGTTGGTCTGTAAGACCACCTGAGTGAAATCCATCTTACCTGATGGCAGCAGCATCAAAGCCAGGTGGGCTGTAAACAGAGAGGAGGGCTTCCAGAGGCGACTCCTAGGTAGAATGAGTTACTCCTCTGCAGGTGCTGATTTCTCCTCACTGTGCCACCTGCGAGGAACCTACACAATTGGCTTAGCCAAGACACCTGCATTTAAACAAATAAAATTAGATGAGTCCCTTGGTAACATCTGTAAAACCTGGCAGAGGTTATCCCCTGTGAGATGAATGACCAGAGCTATAATGCTCTAGTTGACAACAGGACCCTTACAAAATTATCTATGGCTTTAGCCTCTGTCTCAACCACTGCAGACACAGGTAGGTACACCTCTGGTACAATACTTCGCTAAAATAAGGACATATGGACACTTGAGGGCTACCTCATATTCTCGGAGGTTAATGGGACTTCTGATCACCAGCCAGTGCAGAGAATGGGCTGGTCAGGGCTAGCAGAGCCTCTCCATGGTGGGTGGCTTTGACCAAAACAGGACGTGTCTGTGTCACCATTCCTGACAGGTTGTGGTCACTTCTCTACCCACATCAGGAGCCTCGCCAGGGACCAGCTCTCCCTGACTCCCCTGAGACTCGCAGAGCTCAGCTCTGTGTCTCCTCTGCCTGCTGCCGGCATGTTCTCCATCTGCTGCCTTGGCTTGGATAGCTGATGAACATTATGTTATGAGATTACTTTTCCAGCAAAATTTATACCATTAGAGAGTCCACAGACCCATCCACTTCCCACTCATTCCATGCTTTTCCTTCGAAGGCTGGGTTTGGGTAGTGTGTTAGTTTGCACTGCAGCCTGCTGACCTCACCTGGGGGGGTTCACTCTGCCTGAAGCACAGGAAAGCGTCCACAGCCTGAAGACAAGGCTACCTCCTCTTTTGGTCAGAAGTAAGTGGTCACAACTGGGAATCTTCACTTATGTGCCATATAAATAGTACCTGATCCCTCATCTAGCCCATGCATCCTGCCTTTGGATGTTCAATACTCTATGTCTCCAACAGATCACTGAATCTGCTGGTCTGTTTTAATCATCACCATTCATGTCCTCCAGGCTCCCATTTATTAAATGCTGGCTGCAGAGCATACTGAGGCAGCACAAATACTGCATTAGTTTAGTTATTTCCCAGATGGACCCTCGACATTTTTTTTTTTACGACTTCTAACTTACAGACATCTTTTTTGCCTGCTGTAATTCTACATATTTTTGCCATTGCTGATTTTATTAATCCTTCTGCACATCTCCAGTATCATGGGTCTGAGCACAGGGCCACAACTCCTGCCCCGAGCAATCATAAAATGGCCCTTCACCTTTCCAGCTCTGTAGCTGCAGATGTGAATCTGCGAAGTTTAGTCAAGGATGTGTTTCTTGATAATTCTTCCTCTAGGCATTAGTATGCTTCTTCATCGCTGTTTCTGGACTGCAGATTTGGACTGATTTGGGACTAGATGCCTCTGTTTATATCCCCTAATATTTTCCTTCTGTTTAATTTTTTTCTTTTCCTCAGCAGAGGCGTAGTGATTTGGCTATTAGCTGTGCCTGTAGAAATAGAGGCTGCAGTTCACAAAGGCAGTTAACACCCTTTCCATGCTCTCAACAGGTTGTCACTGACTGAAATTGCAGCGTGGTCCAAGTCCTGAAATACCCTTCTAGGGACACTTCATCACATCCTTGTAAGAGAAAAGACTATTCAGAAAAAGCCTGAGGAGACTTAAGTGCAAAATGTTTCTTTTCCCCCTTGAACTTCATCAAAGACTCGTCTCTTGCCATCTGAAATGTCCGGCAGCTCTTCACCCCCATGCTCACGCAGGTGTGCCGACTGGTCCACTCCTGCAGAAGATGGAAAATTTTCCCAGACACCACCTTCTTCTCAACTGCATGATTGTGTTTCAGACTGAGCATTGCCAGGGCTCTGCATGGCTGTATGTCAACACATGGGCATGGGCAACAGAGATGGGCCAGCTCGGGCTGGCTTGTGTTTTGATCACAGCAGGAGGCAGGAGGCATTTTGAAAGAGCATCACTTTTTCCACAGAATCCTCTGAAGCTGCATGGCTTTGGGTTTTGATAGAGAATAAGTGTTCCAATATAAAATAAAAATAGAAATAAAATGCCATCAGTACTACAAAGTGTTTGGTACAACATGAATCTTCTCAAAGGAACCATTTAACTTGAGCTGATTATTAGATGAGTCTGTAAATCCTCCAAAAAACATTTATCCTCAGTGTAAGTGCTATGGCTTTGGGAAGGATACACATGGATTCTTCATAAGCATAAGATACTTTACAGCTTTTAATTATGGAGCAATCACAAGCACCACTATGAAGAAATTAACGTGCTTTGATATTAGGATGCAATGAATATTTCTCTGTTTCTCAGTTCCTTTCTTTTTACTGACACACACACACACACACACACACAAAAAAAAAAAAAAAAAAAAAAAAAAAAAAAAAAAAAAAAAAAGAAAGATTTGCCACTGCTTTTTTGTAAGTGCTCTCATTTTAAAGTGTACGTTTGCACTCAGCTTGGGGTCCTTTTGCACATTGACCTGTTTGTAACTCCACAGATGTATGGCCAGGACTGCAAGCAGGAAGCCTCCAGGTCTCGTCTATGCTGAGAATTAGTCCAAGGTTTTGTATTCTGAGCCTTACTGAGGCTTTAGTGCAGACTCATGCCAGGCACTTGCTCTTTAAATCCTGACTTCAAGACTGTAAACATCATCTTTGCTGACAGTCTGCGTTTTGCCAGCATAGGTGGTCAGCTTCCTCTCACTCACACTCCCTTCCACACTCCCTCACTCCCTTTTCCCTCCTCTCCTTTGCAGTGGTTTATCCATGCTGGCATGCTCCCTGGGCTCCATCTCAGATAGCTTTCCAATAACCTCAAGGGGGTTTTGGAGATTTTTGGAGATAAACTTGTGCTCGCCCTTCAGTCCAGGCAGAGCATCCTTCCTTTCAAATGATGCCAATGTGAGGGGAGGTGCTTGTTGCTTCAGCTACAAAGACTATAGTGGAGTTTCAACTATGGGACCAGGACGGTAGAAGGAACGTGTACACATAGCTTTGTCTCTGCATCATCAGTAAGAACTAATTTTTAAGCACACTGACATCCAGGGCCAAGTCTTTCTCACATGGAGCTTTGTGGGAATACTGCTCTGAGTTCAGTGGGAATAGCATCAGCCCAAAAATGTGTGCATAAAAGCCTTCTAAAACCTGTGGTACATGGGCAGAATGATGTCACACTGCATATGGGTAGTATTCTCCTTACGTTGTCCAGCAGCACCACATTTAACAGCTCAGAGGTTCTGGTTTAACCAGGGGCATCATTCCAGTCATATCCTGAAGATTCCCCAGACTATGGACATCTTTTGTCAGCCGTAAAAGCATTGATTTTTCAACCTATGTTAGGCAAGAATAACTGAAAGAATACATTGCGAACCCTATATTTGATTTCCTTAATACTCCAGAAAATACAACCAACAAAATCAATTTCCCTCAGAAGGATCATTGTGAAAGAAGTGGCCTCTTCCCTGGCCAGACTCCCGGCTCTCTGGTAATTACTTTCTGCACACTTTGCTTGCCCGCCTTGTTCTGCCTCTCTTCCTACCTCGCCATCTCAAAACGATTTATTTGCTATGCTCACCTGTGAGCAGACCATAGTGGCTAGATAACGAAGTTGCCGTTTCTAGGTGGGGATGTAGGCAGGGAAGGAAGCCGGTGTGGGAACCAGAAGGAAGCAAAAGCAATTGCCCAGGGTCCCAGTGCTGTGTCTACAGGCACTGTGTTCCCCGGGGATGAAATGAAGCCTGCACCATTGCTTATGTATTGATATGATAAGTGTTCTACCATCTCTTAGATGTTTAGCCAATATTTTATTTTAGTGCCAGTAGGCAACACGGGGACTTTAACGTCATTTTTATCGAGCTGGGATTCCTGTTGGGCACAGTGTGGTCCAGCGATGGTTCTGGGGTAGGACTGAAGAGCTTCTCTCTAGTTCCCAGTACTCAGTGGCTGATTCACAAGGATGGATAAAATTGCTTTGTATCAATTTCCACGTTTGTAAATAATGTTTTGGCATATGGAAAAGAAGGAATCTCAGTAAGTGCTTGTACAAAAAGGCTGCAAGTGATCTAGGAAAATAAATAAGGAATGTCTCCTGGTATCAGACATGGATCTTGCTCTGTACACATGCACAAAACAGCTCTCTAGAAGCTGCTTTTCGTGATAATGGTTGCGGTATAGCACAGCATCAAGCCTGCAACAATGCTGGTTGAGATGAGCAGCATTTTATTGTGAAATAAACAGCATTTTACAGTGCTCCCGACAATCTGAAAACCCCAGCTCACTGCCCACTTGTCTTGGTGTCAGGACCACCAC
>NW_010135222.1:0-6183 GCF_000699245.1 Pterocles gutturalis
CCCTTCCAATCTCTAACATTCTGTGAATGGTTAAACCCTGGATGCAAATAACATGTGCTTGTTACACATGTATTTGACACAAAGCTGATCTTATGTCAAAGGCATACCAAAACCATAATGCAAGCAGTAGCTGGATATAATTAAGGAAAACCTAACATAGCCCTATAATAAAGGTAAAAAACTCAGTTGTAACTATGGGCATCCACAACTAATTCTATGGCTAAAAGATGAGAGTAATGGAAAATAAAATGTGTTCAGAGTCAGCTAATTTGCCTTTGAATTTGACAATCTTTGTCAAAAAAGGTATAATATGTCCTATATCTCCATAATAGAAAGGAAAAAACAAAACCCAAAGATTTAAATTAATGTATTAAAAGAGAAAACAATCACCGTAATTTAGAGCCTCAGCAACGAAAAAATATTCCTTTAGATTCTTATCTGCCTTTAGACAAATTCTACTGCTAAAAGAACAAAGTCAGTTCTTGATTTAGCACCGTTCAAGAAGTATATTTGAGAACTTATGTGTTGGAACTAATAATGACTAACACTTTAGCCTTCTGATTTGAACCACCATACAACTGATCTAGACTGATCATTATTATTTGATGATATGTCACAGATCACAAATAATGCATTATTAGTGCTATGACTAACTTAGAAAATAATTTCAGAACCAATTTTCTCTTTCATCCAAGTATTGTGTAATACATTAATTTTATTAACGATTTCTTTGGAAGTGACCCAAAGCTTCCTCTTCAAAAGACAACTAACAGCTGTTGGGGGTAAAACTCCCAAGGCAGCTAAGTTGGGGCTGATGATGCTTGTAACACACCAGTTGGTGAATATCCTGTTGTAGCAAAGGAAAGCAAAACCTTCCTGAAGGGTGCCTGTTATTGCTTCACGTCTGCAAGGGTAAGGGGACCCTAGTGATTCTCAAACATGTTTCCCGCTATCTGATCTGGAAATGGCACTCAGTGATTGCAACAGGGAATGCCTCCCAGTTCTGCACCAGGTAGCTACAACATCAGATCCTATGAGCTGAGGAACTTAAAAGGAAGACGACGTGGCAATCCCTAGGGGTTTTTCTTAAAAAAAAAATAAAAAGCTGTAACTGCAGTCATTTTGAACATTTCTACCTTGCAGATGCCACAAGATACAACTCATATCATATTCACATACACACTAAATGAGATGAAAGGATTTTACAAGACAACTCCATTAATTCTTTCTGATACATTTACAACCTGCAGTAAAATGCCAACATCAAAGTCCTTTATGTGAGAACATCTGAAATAGGACTGGTCAGTACGCATGCTTTAGTAGTTCAGCCTGAATAAGAGATGGGGATATTCAAAACACCAGAAGAAAACAAGGGCACAAGCCAAATTTTGCTTTAAAAAAACAGAAGTCAGTTTCAGGTCAGAAAGTATTTTTTTCCTCCAACTGAAAAAACTTTTGAATATGCAAAATTGTCTTGTTTTACATCATGAGCAGTGAATAGTGCAACCACTGTAATGAAAAGAGCATGCTGGAGTGTCAAATGTAGAAATAGTAATGTAGAAAACAAAAAAGAGATCCACTGTGCTTCAGCTGTCAGTATTCCCATGTCTAGTCATATTCCAGACCATTATCTGGTTTAAAACACTGATCAGGAGCTTGATAAATCTAATTTACACCATTGTCAGCATACTCAGGCATACATGTTTCCAGATCAGGCCCTTAAAATACGGTTTGGATTCTACACTGGGAAGAACATAAAAATACCACAACAGGCACCAAAAACAGTAGCTGGAGAAAGAAGGTTGGCTTGTATTTGTGTTTGCAGAACTTAGTGCTCTTCTATCTTTATAGCAAATGTATCATTCTAATTTTCAATAGATATTCCATTACTTTCTAAGCTAATACCTAATTGATAATAAGAGTAAAATTATTACAGTGGATTTGGTTGTTTACTTTTCTTAACCACTTGTAAAATAGGACAATACCCAAATGCATTTTATATCTACTTAACTGTAACTTTATTTTGCATATAGGCTTCCATGAGACAGTATTTTTCAATAAATTTTCATTATTTATTTTCTCCTGATTTTTGTCCTTGTTTTTCACACTTAAAGGGAGAAAGTTTTATATTTGAAGGGAGATTAAGCTTTTATGATACTCAAAATATTAAATTTTTTATTAATTATAGTTAATATAGCATTCATAATAATGAACTTAGTGTATTTAAATTTTTAAATATCATGACAGCCACCTTAAAAAATCTAGACTGATCATTATAAAATCATCATAGAATATTAGACTCCTTTATGTATTACTTATGCTTTGGAGTATCAAAGATCTATAACCATCTTTGTTTACAGAGATACACATATATGTTGCAGATGAGCAAAAAGTGAATTGGATTGGGTTATTTATTTTTCTTCTTTTTTTTAATAATATAGTTTGCAATATAGTAAAATTGCAGTAGATATCGTATGATGGACACGGTACATATGTGATTTATAACACAATTAAAGATTACACTACCCAAAAGAACTGAAATACAGAATTTTGTAATTGGGCACATAATATCACAATTTTCTTTTTCTGTATCTGTAGAAATTTGAATGAATAGAGCAAGCTAAGACAGCTACATTTATCTAAGATATTAAATTAGAATCTTTGCACTTTCTTCTGAGCAGAAGGTATTTCAGGTATTATGATTATTCAATGGAGATAAAACCAAGCACTATTCATCATCAATGTAAGTAGGCTACCATGGACAGATTGTTATTTTATTACCTTTTTGAATGTACTTTTAAGGAAGAGATATGTAAATAAACTTCTCAAGGAGATTAAAATAAATGTAGATCAACTGAAGAGAGAAGTACACTCAACAGCCCACTACTTTTCATGTTGAAACAAGTATGCCATACAGTCAAAAATAATATCTTGAAAAGGGATATATTCCTAACCTGAATTTCCCCCCCGCCAAAAAAAAACATTTCTTGCAGACTATTAAATCCTTTGCAGATTTCTCTGTCATGCCACTTCTGAATTCAAAGGGAAACTCTAGATCACTAAAGCCACAAAATTTTTACAAGCATGTGCATTTTGGATCGGTTTTGTTCCTTGTCAGTATTAGTATTTGAGAGAATTACTAAATTTAGACTCGGAGAGCTATATTCCTTTAATTTAAAAGAGTTATCTCTAAATTTCCCTATTTCCCTTTTACTCATACAGCTATTCCTGTTCTGCTCACTGATGTCACATTTAACATTCTGATTTAAAACGTCTGATGGAACAGCAACAAACTTTGGCCACAGCTCGATGGCAGCTAGAACAAAGGTTTCCTGAGAAATTTAAGATTCTGAGGTTTAGTTGGAGCTGGTGTGAGCAAAGGAAGTCTTCATGGGCTCTTCCCTTTGAATTTCTGACAGATCATACAATTAAAGGCCCTATAGTTTCATATCTATAGAATTCCAAACTTTCAAAAGGGAATCTGTCTTTCCAGATGTCTTCAAGTAACTTTCTTTGCTGTTTTGCTTTGTTGGCTGAGAATTCCTCCTTTTCCTAACAGTTATTATATAGGCACAGTTGTTTGTACAGTCCCAAAGTTGGCTTCCCATGCTAGTAAATAAACAGGAAACATGAATTTGTGGGATTTATTATTCATAGTGGTAGTTTCTTGGAATGTAGTAAACAAATAACAGACTTACATAAGGGGGGAAGAGGAAGGGGTGGTATCAGCTATCTCAGATATATGATCATCTCTTACATTTAGAGGACAAAACGCAAAATGAAGGTCTGTGTTACAAAGACATAGGCCATCTTTGGTCTTAGAGTCTAAAGTTTTCTATCCACTAGCAATCTCTGAAAATCCTAAAACAGCTGACGAGATGCTCTGGCTAGAGATTGAGATAAAGATTAGGATGTCAAGACATGTATTTTGATCAGAAAATTATCAAAAAGTCCTATCTTATTTTTAGACTTTCAAGGTGAAAAAAATCCATTCTCAAATGAATCTAAACATTTTCTTTGAAGCATGGAGGTGGGCTACAAGACTTTAAGCACATGATGTGGAAACACTGGACCACTAAATTTATAAATTAGGGGGAACACAACATAGGAAACGGAGGCTACAACTTTAATGCTGTTACCCAGTCAGTAGACAGCCCAAAACCAACTGAGAGGTTGTTCTTGTACACATCTCTGTAGAGATACAGCCTCAGAGAAAAAGTGGTTACAGAGTGTGAAGACTTTTTCTTCCACACGTCTTTAGCCCTAGAAGCATCCAAACACTATGCACTTAAAAGGAAGACTGGAAAGAGGTCAGCACTTGACAAATTCTTAGCAACAGAATAACAACTTGTTCTCTTCAAAATTTCCGAGGTTTGAAGGGTTGTAGGTTGTGACATAGCAAGCTCCATCAAGAGAAACTCAATACACAATAACGAGCATCAGATCTTGAACTCTTTCTTCAGAATAAACTGTCAAAAGATACCTCACACCTCATGCCCCTTAAGAATGACCATGAAAAACAAAGCTACATCAAAAAAACATAAGATTTTTGCATTCCCTGCACAGGACTGGGCAAGTACAATAGAAAGCCCTACAACAGTAATTCAGTAAAAGTATTTGCAGTTACTGAACAGCCTTTCCTAACCTTCAGGAGGTCAAATGTAGGACATGTGGGATTATAGCTCTTTTTACTTGAAAAAAAATAAAGGCCCTGTTAGTATTATGTTGATATTCTTTTATGTTTCTACAAAGGATCTCCATAAAAAATTAACATTCTTTCCAGGTGCCTCTGTGCAATCATGGTAATATTAAAGCCTTTTCCTCCAAAGAGGATAGAACTTACCCTAAAAATAATCTTTTGGGAAATAAATGTGGGTCAGTATAAAGAAAATATTGTATCAGATTTAAAAGAAAGGTGCTTATATTTACAATATGCTTTAGGGTTTTTTGAGTTAATTTTATGACTAGCTGGCAGTCAAGTGAACTAATGTCTCCTCTAATAAACCTGCAGGCTCGTTAACCCAAACAGAATAAACAGGTCACACATAGTGAAAGATAAATAACATACGTAATTTTAGATGGTGAAAAAATAAAACAAGATTTGTCACTGTAACTTACTATTATCATGTTTTTCTCCAAATGATATTTGACTGTTGACCTAGCCTTTCACCCAAATATTTTCAACTGGTATTTTTTTCTGCCATTGTATAATGAAAGATTAACATGTAACTCCATAAAAGTAAGGCACAGAAAAGAATATTCCTTTTAATAATCCTTTTTCATGAATGAATCAAAATTTTTGTCAAGCTGTTCTGTAGCAGATTCAGATAGGCTTGTTTCACCAAATGCTTGAAAAACAAAAATAGCACCTGCTTTAAAGACCCTGCGTTCCTATTCAAAACATGAATATCACATATTTTAGGGGAAAAGTAAATATCACAAAAAATGAATATTTCATATACATTTCCTCAAAAAATCCCTACAAATGTATTTCAAAGTCAATTTGATCAGTTACAAATAGCTTTGAGACTGTACAGTCTTTTATATACTCACAGTGTTTTACGAGGCAGCAAATAAGCACTTCGCAAGCTAGAAGGATCATACCTGAAATGGCTTGGAGCTGCTGATGGTGAGTGTCTGTCTGATCCATCTGTTTCCTTGATTTCCATACTTGTACCACAACAGCCATCCCTTGGTGTTACTCACAGTTCTCTGGAAGACTGATAGCTTGTAAACTTGCTTCCCAAACATGTGATAATGGAAACGGAAAATGCAGGTTCTGTTGCCAGAGGGGTTGAAGAGAGGACTAAGCAAAACTGCTTTATCTTGGAACTGGTGTGGCTCAGAGGATTCCATGTAGAGGTAGTGTCCGCTGGCTGTGCCTGTCGTGTGATCCTTCAACGGACCTGTATTAACCGTGGGGGTTGGACCCTGTATTCTGATCCAGTCAAAGTCATCCTCAGTGTCCTGCTCCCAATTGCACAGCCCATTTTCAAAGTTACACTGTAGGTCTGGGTCTGAAATGTAAACAGAAAAGACTTGTTGAGTGAAAGCAGCATCAAAAGTTTACAGTGCTGTAATAAATTTTCATTAACTTTTTAATATAATGAAAATAAAAAATATTTTTTTCTCCTTGCAAAAATTCCCCTCTGAAAAATAGATATACACTTGCATGGACAAAAA
>NW_010135223.1:0-13273 GCF_000699245.1 Pterocles gutturalis
CTCAAGGAG
The DNA here is from genome assembly GCF_000699245.1 of Pterocles gutturalis. Classification (NCBI taxonomy): domain Eukaryota; kingdom Metazoa; phylum Chordata; class Aves; order Pterocliformes; family Pteroclidae; genus Pterocles; species Pterocles gutturalis. The sequence goes on from NW_010135223.1 coordinate 10, forward strand.
ATCAACACACCCGCTCAATGAGGATGGCTGGAAGCATCCTACAGAGATGCAGGGTACCTTCCACTGACGGAGAGGTAAAGCCTCAGAGCCTCCACAGTTTGGAAAAGTGACAGTCATGGCAGAGGCCTGCAGACATGAGAAGTGTGGAGCAAGGGATGAGGTTATTTTCCCTGCCACTGCATGCTGTGGGAGCCACGAGTGCAAAGATGCTGCTCCAGGGCAAGACAAATTCACAGAGGTTTGGTCCTGTATGTGACTGCCGGGGTGCAGCCCTGGTTTGGGGGAGTCCCATGTCCCAGACTACTGGAGGCTAAATTAAGTTTTTCTGTGCTTTCCCCATTTCTGTACTCCCAGGCAGGCTTCTGCTGATGGCTGCTTTCACAGGCAAGACGCTCTCTAGGTGGGCCCTTGAGGTGACTTGTCCTGGCTCTTCTTCCATGACACATTCCTTGTGTTGAGCGTGTCTGGACAGGGAAACTTATCAAGATTTATGGAGGTAACCTAATAAAGTCTAAGCAAGCTAAAGACAAATCTTGCTTATGATCGCTTAACCTAAGTGTATCTGCTGAAGATAATCCTGTTTCCTCAAGGATTCATTGCATACCTAACAGATGCATAGTGATTTATTGGCCATGATTTATTCATGATCTAAGAAGTGGTTGATCTAGTCATTGTTTGCAAAACCGTTACAGAGACCTCAATTTGATGGCTTCTTTCTGTCCAAAATTCAAGTTAATATAAATTATTATATTGTGTCTCGAAGACTTGCTATTCTGATTTTTTTCTTTTCCCTTTTACAGTCTAGAGGAATGCCAAGACTACAGCAGTGTGTAAATGAAGGTGTAACAGTGCAATCTTTGATGAATTTCATATGTAGTCTCAGCAGTAAACTCTACTGTTTTCCCTAAAATAATTTTTGTTATTGCATTACCTTATTCGAAAGTTCATGGAGACCCTTTTCTACCCTGATCAATGGTCACTGGTATCTTTATCCAGAACTGAAGAAGCTTGAGACACCCTGACAATGGAGCGTGGAAGTCCTTCACTTCAGCATGTAGGGCAGAATCTGCCCTGATTCACAAGGGCGCAAGAGCCAGGTTTGTCAGCTCCTGCTGATACCTGCTGGTATTTTACTCCATGGATAATCTATCTGTCTCTGGAAATGCATAGGGACAGTCAAATCCAGCCTTGGGTGGGAGTCTTCATGGAAAATGCTACCAATTGCACATATGATGTCCTCCTGAAGATAACTGGGCTACCCAAGGGTGATCATCACTGGCTGGTGGAGTGCCTGTTGGTGGGTAAAATTGCTGTCTGCTTGTTTAACCAGACTGCTGCTTTTTGTTTGAAATTTGTTTTGCTTATTTGAAATAACAGTACTGGTGCCCATAAAATTGCCACTGTTTTGTGTTTGAAAGGTACATTTTTTTTTTTTTCCTAATGCATTAAGGTAACATTTTTAATGCTACAGGTTTCAATAAAATGTGTAAATATAGCTGACAACAAAACAGGTCTCCTTGTTTCATTTTTTATCAGTGGTGCCAGTTTATCAATATGGACAGAGATACTCGTTACTCTTTTACACAAAAATACACAGAGAAAAAAATTAGGTTAGGGAGCATAAACACTGTCTTCTACGTGGAGACTCAGTGAGGGTCTCTGGTGCACAGTGAGCCTGCATCCCAGTGCCCTGCTGCCCCATGCTCCTTGCCTGCAGGGAAGGACAGCCTGCAGGTAAAATCAATGCCAGCTGAGAGCAAGCTATCCCCAGTAAAAAAGTGCTCTGGGCACCCTCCTGTTCATTTCCATTGGGTGACTTCAGGAGCAGAAGGCTGTTCATTGATGGTCAGGAGCGTGGCATTGCTCAGCAAGGCGTCAGCTCGTTGTCAGCTACAGCTTTCGTAGAAAAACCTCTAAAATACAGCAGCTTGGGTCAGGAGATAACTGGTCTGCTTCAGAAAGTGCTGTTGTCACTCTCTGACTCCTCACCTTTCTTAGCGGTAGCCCAAGTGCATCTTCCCTGCTAGTGCAAGAACTGTCCCCTTAGCAGAAAGAATTTTAAAAGTTATATATCAAATGCTACAGCCCAAAACCTATCCATCTTCCTTGGGGGGTGTTGCATTGGGTTGTAGCAGAGTAAGCAGCAAAGAGGTCATCACAGTGGAAACTACCCCCATGTGAAGCTGGGTGCTGTAAAGTGTGCAGTGTCCTCAACACGTGCTCCTGCGTTGACTGTAGGTAGTTATTTTTAAGAAAGATTGCTCATGGCTTTTGGAATAATATACTGTGTAAAAACCACACCACGTTTAAAGTGGTTAATGAGTGGAAGATATTATGTAGGGATGGGGTAAGCTCAGCTCGTAATTTGACACATGGGTTTATGCAAATAGAGTATCAAGTGTGGTGCAGTACTCGTAAGAGTGGACCGGGGCCGGCAGAGGTTTCTCACTTTAACCCTCTTGCTCTGGGTGTGCAAAGTGCCTCCAAGTTCACCCACCGCAGCTTTTAGAAACCATCTCTCACACCTTCCCACCACTGTACCCACTTGTTACCAAATGCCTCAGCACCCCTTTCCCGCTCTAGCCCAAGCATTCAACAGAAAACATGTGGAGTGTGTGTGGTAACAGCTTACGCATAGGAAAATGCCGACAAGGCCAGGAAACACACACAACATTAAAAAATGGAAAGGTGATGGGAGAGGCGTGAGCTATCCCCCACGTCACTCTACCTCTTATCACAGGAGAAGAAAAATGCTTCGGAGAAGATTGTGTGCCTCTCAAAGGCTCGCTGCAATGTGCAAAGGAAAAGTTGTTCCAGGAAATACTTTCCACCCGCTGCACACTGGGGACATTAGATCCGGGCAGCCCAGGGAAACAGCGATGTGAACACCTCGGGCTGCCAGGTTCAGGGAGGGCAGAGGGGGTGGCACAGGGGCTGCCGTGGGAGAGGCACCATATGTGCATCCCTCCACCCGCAAATCCAGCAAGGGGAGTATATCAGAAAAACCCCAGGGACTCCGTTACTCTCATCATACCCCCGACCACAAAAAAGTTTGCTAGAAACTCCATGCTCTGACTCACCTCCAACACGCTCTTGGGTGCTTGTCCATGTGCCCGTGGGTGGCACGGGGACCCTGTGCTGGTTGAACCAGAAACACATGCACATCCCAGCAGAAAGCAGTGGGCTGAGTGGTGCGGGAAGCCAACAGTGCCATGGGAACAGCCAGAACTTCCTCTGTGCCAGGCAGGGAGTCCACACTGCTGCATCAGTGGCACCTGCCACAGCACAAGGCGGTGCTGAGACCTAACAGCCAGGGACACAGGGCAGGAATGGCCCCCAGAGACCACTAGCCCACCCTGCCACCATGGCCATGCCCAGCCCCAGGCTTGCATCACAGCCTGGTGAGAGTGGGAGTGCAGTTTTAAGAGAGGGCCAAGTTGTGCAGATTTTGGAATAAATGTGACCTCCCCTTCCTGAGCACCAAGGCAGGTACCCAGGGTCACAGGGTTTGTGCCCGGCCAGCAAAAACACTGGCTAGGGTGCTCCAGCATGGACCCACCAGCCCCACCGGCTTCTAGGTGTGTTTCTCCAAATTTGTTAGCCAGAGAGTTTCTGAAAACCAAAACCTGACCTTGAACTGAAGCCAGGATGTTGTTGTTCTGATTTCTGTGCTTTTGGATAAGGACTTTGCATTCTTTTCATTCATTAAGCTGCTAAATGACATGAAGTTCTAATTTACTCAAAAAAAATCCCCAAACATTTATTTAACTGTGCTTTGTGAATTGTAAACAGTGACCCACAAAGTGACAAAACAGAGAGGACAATGGCCAGCTCAGCTCCTTCAGTGCATGTGTGCTGTTGCAGGGCCATAATCACTGCCCAGCTCTTCTTGCAGGGCAATGTCTGCCAGGGTAATCAGGGCACCGGGCAGCCCTGCCTCGCTGTGTCTTTGCTCCAGATAATGATCTTGACCAGGCTGTTAAGAGACACATTTTCCTACCAAGCCATGAAGAATTAATGGGGAAGAAATTAGTGTTTCCTAGCTAACACTAGAGAAAGAAATGGTATTTTCCCACTTTATCAGTCACAGACTCTCTGCTGACTGTACGGACACCAGTGCAGTGATAACATTGACTCTGAAAAAAAGCCTCTGTGAGTCTTACAAACCAGCTGTGGAAAGGGAAATGCCCAGTCCTACTTCTCCATTCCCAGGCTACGTTTACATCAAGAGCAGCCTCTGATGGAACTGGTTGAGAATTTTCTCTTGGAACAATTTCTCCCCAGATATGCAGTCTTGTTTTATAAGCTGTCAGAGAAATTAAAATGGAAGCACCAGCTGCTCTGCCGCACACCCCAGGGGCTGTTCTTGAGCTGGTGTGGGCGACCTCTCACAAGCTATCTTCCCCGTGACAGCACAGCATCCCCAGGCTTTGGGGATGAGAGGCAGCTCCCTGCGTGCACGCAGGGTGTGGGGACGTGTAAGCGCTGTGCCCGTGGGAAAGCCAATCCCACTACTCAGCTCCCCACATGGAGATTTGGCTACCAACCAGCTCTACCCGCCTTGCAATGAGTTTGGGAGGTGGTAGCAAGCCCAGTGTTGCCAGCCCCACCCAATGGCGGTCCAAAACTTGGGCAAACTGGGAAAGGGGCAGATGCCTCTTGCTCTCCTTGCACTGATGCTGGTCCTGATGGCCAGGTCCCTGGAGGCATGACTTTCTGAATGGGAATTTCTTGTTTGTTTTTTGTTTTTCTCCCACTTCAGAGAACCTCACAGAAATGAGATTTTGAGCTTTCACCAACTTGACTGTTTTGGTTTGCAATATGCCTAGAAAACAGGAGGAAAATACACATAACTATTTCCATCTTGCTTCAGTCCAGTTTTGCTGTGGATTTTCAGTAAAAGCTGGCGTCATTCACTTCTCCCTAAGCTACTGGTGTGCCAAAATAGCACAGAAAGTCTATCAGCACCCCTGAAAGCAGGAAGTCGCAGAAGTTTCTGGAGAGAGATTGTTCTCGTGACCATTCCAGGCCAGTTCTGCAGATTCAATAGTATGAAGTTCACATGCAAATTTCTTGAATGTTTTTCTGGAGTGAATCTTCACAGCATTTGCCATTTACTCACTGCTAGGTGTTTATAGCACAAGGGGTGTTACCTGCTTCTTTATCTTATGTTCTTTGGTTATCCCCACCTTACGCTGTAGCATATCCTCAAGTCAACCTGTATCCATGCTCCCATTTACAAGGATATCTAGCCCCAAAAAGTCAGACACTCAAGAGGCCAAGCACATAGCAGATCTCCCAGGCTCATCTTAAGTATGTTCCTCGTGACAGTGAGGATGCTCTGGTCCTGAAAAACCCTTAAGATAACAGCTGCTAGGAAAGATGCAGGTCCTGCCTGTATTCCTCTTCCCAATTTTTCTCAGTGTTTATGGTAAGGAGCTTCCAAGGGTGAATCTTGCAAATGCATGTTGAGAGGCTCTTGTCTCAGAAATGGCAGAGTGGAGGGAAAAGAAATACCTCAATGAAAAGAAAACCTGGAAAATACTGACTGAGTGTGGTCAGCTAACTCCAGATACTCCTGGAGCCGAAGTGCAGTGTTGTTCATAGCTGTTTTCCTGACAGTTCATGCCCCCATGCCCAGCCCGTAGCCCAGCAGGCTCATTACTAGAGTGCATCTGGGACAGACAGCACTGAAATGCTTACAGTTTGATGGTCCTTTTCTTTCCATATTCCTTGGCACTGACCAGTCTATTTTGAGCCCTGAAGCATCCAAGGAAATGATCGGGACAATAATATTTATCTGGCTTTGGAGAAGATGGGTTAAACAAAACTTTTCAGAGGACTGTCTCCAAACACAGACACGTGAAGATTATCATTGAATCCTTTGCTTATTCTTGATGGCAGATGTCTGGCCATTTGTAATAACCTGATACTTCCCTTCAGAGAATCACTGTTACAGTTTCTCTGCAATTTTCCTGGGTGGGATGCTTGCCTTGGGATCTGTGGTTTTGGATGTTTTGGATAATGTGATTTGTTCATATTAAAAATAAGCTCCAGAAAAATATTCCCTGCTTTGCTATTACTAAATAAAAAATCAGTTTTAATTTGTTGAGTTCTGCTGTCTTGTGATTTGCAGTGATGAAAATCAGGCTTGTAACTTAGGGTCACAAAATCTCAATTTAGGGAAGTCAATATGTTTTCTGTTTATTATTTTTTGTTTGCTTCTTATGTATAGGGAGGTATTGCATTAAAAAAATATCAAAAAAAAACCCTTAAAGGTTTGTAAAGACCAGTAACCAGATGTTAGAAATGGACAGGATTTAGGTTTTCTGTCAGCTTTATTGTTTAAAATTCTATCCCTTCTTCTCCCATCGGCTCATCATACATAGTGTTGTCTTTAATTACAGGATCATATACTATTTTTTTTCACTCACTGTGGAGTTACTAAGTATGTAATCCCATAACTGAAGATAATTTCGTATCTGTGAGCATGGATGGATTGAAGTATGTGACAGAGATTACTTTGATTCTTGAAGTCCTGACTTTTGATTTTGCATGAATATACTTTTTTTTTTTTTTTGCGAGCCTGAAGCTAAATCCCTTTTGTTATGCATTCATCTGTTTTGTTTTGGTGCTTTCTATAACTGTGATTTCTTTAAAAAAACCTTTCAGCTCCTCTTATTTGGAGTTACAGCAGAAGTTAAATCACTCACAGAACTAAATCTGAAAGTGCCACCAATGGTGTGTCAGGACTCCTCACTACAAGAAACCTTTCAAGATCCCAGCTCTGGATATAATTAATGAATTATTGACCCTAAATTATAAACACATTCTGTTCCTCTTTTGGACGTAAATAACAGCTAACTTACCTGAAAATCTCCTTTCAAGCACACAACTTCTGAGAAAGCATTTTCTGTTGATCCTTTAATTCAGAAAATTCTCCCCAAAGCTCAAAAGAGAGAGTGGAGAGTTTATAAGATGCTTGGTCCTTCAACAGTAGCCACAATATTAATTATGAAGAAACACAAAGGAGCAGAAATACTAAAGAAAATAAAACAAGCTCCTCACTAAGTTGCAGACACTGTATAAAGCAAACCATGTTGGGAAAATTTCCCACCTATATGGTAGCTAATTCCAGGAAATAAACTCCATGAATTAATTTATACCCATGTGGCAAAGACAACACAGTCAGCAGGGAGCAATCACTCACAGTCGCTGTGTGTTGTTTCCATTCAGAGGACAAGAGGATTACAGTTGGGTATCTTTGATGCGCACTGCCCAAAACACAGGAGGAGGCAACTCTTCCAACCAGCACTTAACCCAAAAGGTCTCTCTTTGGCCTGTCCTCAGTGTCACCACCTCCTCTGCTGGGGTGGTGTATCACGCTGCCTTTTCTCCTGCTTCTAAAGGGTTTCTCCTCCTCCCTCCCTTCCCAGGCAGCAATGGCTTTTCATCTGTCGTGTTCAAGCTGTGAGTGGTTTACCTGCCTGCTTAGCTTTGGGAAGTGACTTCTGCCTCTGTTTGGTTTTGGAGATCAGGTTTACCACATTAAGTAGCTTTCCTTTGTGGTGACCAGAAAGATTTTGTCTAGTTCACCAGACTGTTATGATGGTGATTATGCAACTAAGTACATTGCTTCATGCTGATCCTCCAGGGTGATTCTTTCTTCAAACGCTACCTTTTGAAAAGAATGATAAATATTTTTCTCATCCTCTTAAATCTAGATTTTACTCTAGAGTAATTGCTGTCTACATATGCATCTGATTCCTGTACATTCAGTAAAACAATCTGGGAAGAAGTCAACTGTATAAGATAGTTAAATATTGGATAAGAATATTTTGATCAAGCTTTTTGCTACTTCCCTTTCATCCTTCTAACAGTACAAAGAATTATTTCTGCCTTAGGAAAAAAAGCCTTAAATAAAGACCTGGGGTCTGGTGGGAGGAACCCAAACAAACAAACAAACAAAAAACCCAGGAAACTACAAAAAGGGAAAACAGGAAGGGAACATCTAGACAAGACCAAGAACATATTTTATCACAAGAGGGCAGTGCACAGTAACAAGTGAGGAAATAATCTATGTTTCACAGGAGTCGAATCCCTTTCTTTCAAAAATTTCCAGAAGCTTTGCTGCCAATGCTAAGGAAAAAAAGGGCAGAAAAGTCTTAGCACATGATAGCGAACAGTGCCTTGTGAAGTCTGTTGTTCACTGGGACTGCAGGAATCTGTGCATGGTACCGGGTGTTGTGATTTTGTAAGAGAAGTGAGAAAGCTCTAGGTGGCACAGGAGCCACTGGTTATCCCTGTTTTCCTGTCAGACAGCGATGCCACCTGGTGAATGGTGATTTTGCTTGTGTGTCATACCACTGGCAGAATGACTACTCTCACATCAGATATTATTTATCCTGGCAGCAAAGAAACAAATGAAATTCCCCTCTGAGAAAGAGGGATTTCAAGCACAAGCATACTGCAGCGAGGTGCCTACTTCTCTAGTGGCCAAGCTGTGCCTTAACTCCAAGTGCCCATTTTTCTTAAGGAAAAATGAAGCTAGTTTTACCTCTGAAAAATGAAAAAATGCTAGTCATGGAGGCTTATAATGCCAGGAGGATGGGACTTCCACTGTTTGCAGTTTTTTCCAAGAGACTCCAGCAGCCATGGACACAAACTATTAATCCTGAAAACAGTGAATTTGGCTGAAAGAAGGATGTGTCCAAATTCTTATCCCACCATGTGTTTTCAGGTACCTCCGTCTGAAAGTCAGATACCCATGCTCAGAAATGTGAATTATGCCCCATAGCATGACACATGGTGAGAAAAAATCATCAGTGCCAGAAATGCTTATACTTCACCCACACGCCATCCATTCAGTTCTTTTTCCAGCATAGAGCCTTAAACCCTTCTGCCCTGAAAGGTATTGAGGTTTTAACTGTATTTCTATAGTTAAAACAATTACTAGGTCTTCTGACTGGCAAAATGCCAGCAGGCTGCCAAAACCAGTCCATCCCAGCTGACGTTACCTCTCCAAAGCAGCTCCCCGCTGGCCCCTAGCCGAAGCTGGGGAGACCCCTCACCCTGTCCCTGTAAGCTGTCAGCTTTTGGCCATTGCCTGCAGAGCCGCAAAGCCCTGTGCTGGTGCCCGCAGGTGACCCTGCAGCATGAAGGCATTATTGCTGCCAGAAAAAACTGGGGTTCAGCTCACATTGTTTTAGAGGTCTACCTGAGGAGGAGAGAAACTGAACTCAAGAAGTGTTTTCTTTCTATTTTGATGGTAGAAGTTTTGGTGACTAAGCCATGTATAGGTAAGAAGAAACCCACGCTGCTCTTGCTTCCTTGCATGGGAATCATGCCAGGGGAATGCAGATTTCATTGCATGCTGAACCCTCATTAGCTCTTTTACCTATTTAAATGTATCTAGGAGGGAAAAATCACATGCTTTTTCAACATACTTCTTGTGGTTACACTCTAAAGGGTAACCTGGGCAGGAAGATATGCAAGAAATTATCTTGTATATTGTCTTGCCTTATACATTGTGTGTCACATTGTCTGTGTATTCCTAGATGTGAGCTTTAGATAGCTTTTGGCCCTCCCATCTGCCTTCAGGAGGGATGTGAGAGGTGCTGTGCAGTGTAAGGCTGTGCTATAGTGAGTCCTACTGGCTAGCAGGAGGAAAAGCTGAAATACATGTCCTTCACTTGTTGCTCCTATTGGTCTGCCCCTTTTGACCACACAGCCAACTCCCTGAAAAGGAAAGGAACATGCTCTGGAGAAGAGCCCATAGCGGTGAGCCTTCCACAGCCGGTGGTTGGAAACAAACAGAGGAAACATCTGAGTCTTTAAATTGTTCTCTGAAGATGGGGAGATAGGGCTCGGAGTTGCATCTGCGTACGTAAGCAGAGATGGTGCCATACAATTACATTAAACCAAAGGTTAAATTTACATCTCAGTCTCTCTGAGTACTTTCTTAACTATGTACATTTGCAATGTTCAGGATGAGCTAGATTTTCGTAGAGATATATAGCCTCTTCTTTGACACACTGTCTCTCTTCATGTTTTTAGAGGGCATGTTAAGCAAACCAAGTAGTGCCCGCTCAGAAGTTGCCTCTCTTCAAGTGTGAGGAAACCCATCCAATACTTCTGGGGAGAGAAGAGCAGGTTTCAAGAAACTACAGAAAGCTTAAAGCAGCTTTGCCAGCATCTGTTTAAGGGTCAGATAACTCTGATACTGACCCTTTACAGACAGTTACCTCTATTTGCCCAGGAATAACAAACTTTTATAGTGAAGAACTCAGTGCTGAGGAAGGGAGTTACTGTGAGAAGCTGCTGCTAGTTCTCATACTCGTGCAGGAGGCACCATCACAGAGCATGCGCCCAGTGCTGGTGCCAGCCACATCTGGGACCTGAGAGCCTGCAGCTGTGCAGGACTCAATGAGATGGCCCAATTAAGCCCTTCCGATCTTGTATTTTGGAACTTTTCTGTATTTTATTCTGAAACAGGATGGGTGCAGTACGAAGTGATGTGCTTAGTCCAGCATGGAACATCCACAGACTTGCATCAAGGACACTGTTTCCTAATCTGGGTGCCGTGGGACCACACAGTGCTGCCAGCTTCTGGCTGATGAGTAGCATTGTCTTCTTTTGGAGAATGAACATCCTGAGTGAGTTGCATGCTACGGTGCAGGCAGCTAAAATATTTTTATGGCTTCCACTGGGCTAAAAGAATTTTTACTGGCTTCTGTTTTAAAAGTGACATTGCTGACAATGTAATTTATGCCAAAATTGTATCTCAAAACATTTTCAGATATTTGCAGGCTCAGTGGTGCAGTGATGCTCCCCTAAGGAGCATTAAAAAATAAAATATGTATTTGACAAGCAGATAAAGGAAAATAGGTAGCAGTCAATACAAATTAAATCTATTAAAATTTAGAGAGTAAGGGAAGTTAAAGAGAAGTCTGGCAGACTCCAGTACAAGAAAAGAGATGAGTATTAATATGAAATCAAGCAATGTAATTGATGGAGATAGTAAAGTGGAAAAAGGAAAACCTCAATAAATATTTGTCATATTTCAATAGGGAAGAGATGGTTCTCTTGACTACGTAAGGATGACGAAGCATTTTCCAGTCCGTTAGTAACTAAGGAAGCAATAAGGAGTTGTCTGTACCACAGACAATAATTTTAAGAAATACTGTAATACTGTAGTAAGTTGCAATAGGGCACCAGTAGAGTGTCAGTATTGTGCTAATACTAAAAAAAGGCAGAGGAAGATGTATGAGGTAACTGGAGGCTAACTCTATTCCTTAGCAAAATCATTGAAAATCTCATAAAGGAGTCAATTAATAAAACCTTAAAAATGAGAATGCAATTAATTTCCATCAGTTTATGGAGAATAGATCCTATTAAGCAAACCCTTGTGTTTGACTTAGTATCACTTGGTATTTTAAATAAAAAAAAAAACAACTAAGAAGTACTAATGAATAGCACTGACTGGAAAAAGAATGAGCTTAAAATATGATTGTCCACAAGGAATTATCTTCTAATGGAGATGCTAAAGCGGTCCTGTGCCCAGACTCCTATTCAAACTAAATAATCCAAGCAGCCATACGTAAAGCTGGTTCTAATAATGGAGGCCTATTTAAGTCAAATGCATCTTAATCAAGCCAGCAAAAAGCTCTATATCTAAACTAAAGAATCTGGACCTAGAGAGAAATGACTGCATGTTGGAAAGTGATAACTAAAACCAACCAAGTTCACAGAATGAAAGTTCAGCATGAGTTTCCAGTGTGATAATATGGAGAGAAAATCAAATCACAGTCCTCAGATTTTCTAAATTAAAAATTACCAAGAAAATGAAAGGAAGTGATTTTATTTCCAGATGAGATGAATATGATGCCCACAATTTTTGTATTGATAAATTGAAAAGAACCATGACAGATACTCAAAAATGAAGAGGACAGCTTTGAGTGATAGAATCAGAATACAAAATCTGCTTAGATTATCAAAACAAAATTGAGAAGTGACTGTATTAAGATAAGTAAGAATGTTCTGGGGGAAAAAAGGGGCAATTAAGGTCTTACTCACATAGAAAAAGATCAAGAGAGACAGTCCAGTGGTTTATCTGGCTTTACATCCTCTGAATATATAACTTTCCAACTTTTTTGACAGATCTGTTCTTTTTCATTGCAGCTGTTGTTTGCTGAGTTACACATCTAGACTAAGTGCTTTAGATTCTTGTACAGTCAGTAAGTATCCATGAAAGCATATTAATTTCCCCTCTCTAGACATCTGTTGCAGAGCAGGATGAATCACCACTGTAGATTTCTCTGCAGTGTAGAATACTGCATTCATTGTAGTTTCATTGCAGATTCCTTGTGCATTCAGTGTAGATTAATCTACACTGTGGAAGGCCAACACCACATATACAGTGAATCACGGCCTCATGCACTGTCAGCAGAACTTCAGGACAGCCTCTGCACAGACCAAGACTGTTTCCAAAAGATGCCATGGTATTTGAAGAATTCTTCTAAGGAGGTACAACAAAAGAGACTGGCCAGACCTCACAGGCAGAGTAGCTAGATGATATTTGTAAACCACAGAAACATTCTGACCCCACTAAGATGATGATCCTTTGCCCAAGGATGTCCAAGAGTAAAGTAGGAAGGGCATGATGAATAGCATGAACAAAATGTAGTGGGAACAAATTGTTTAGAAGTCACAAGAACATCACTGAAAATGGCTGGTGATTCTAGATGTCTCAGCTTTTCACTGGCCAGCTTTGGGATTCATGCTAGGAAATCATTCCATGGAAGTCAGTGGGATGGCATGAACCCTCAGCAAGTTTACCGATTACACCAAGCTGGGTGGTGCAGTTGACACACTGGACGGAAGGGATGCCATCCAGAGAGATCTTGACAGGCTAGAGACATGGGCCAATGCAAACCTCATGAAGTTCAATAAGGCCAAGTGCAAGGTCCTGCACTTGGGTCAGGGCAATCCAAGGGCACAAATACAGGCTGGGAGGAGAACGGATTAAGAGCAGCCCTGAGGAGAAGGACTTGGGGGTGCTGGTAGATGAAGTTCAACGTGAGCTGGCAATGTGCGCTTGCAGCCCAGAAAGCCAACCGTATCTTGGGCTGCATCAAAAGAAGCATTAGCAGAAGGTCAAAGGAAGTGATTCTTCCCCTCTAGTCTGCTCTCGTGAGACCCCATGTGGAGTACTGTGTCCAGCTCTGGGGTCCCTTGCATAAAAAAGACATGGACCTGTTGGAGA
>NW_010135224.1:0-4512 GCF_000699245.1 Pterocles gutturalis
CGCCCCCTCCGCGCGCCAGAACCCTTTTTTTGCACCTTCTTCAGCCTCACCCCAGCACAACTAATGAATCCCTCGGGTCCCTCCTCATTTAAAAAGTTTAATTGTGTGTAGATGCATCCCTTCTAGTAAACTGGGTTTAAAGAAAAGCCCTACTAATAGAATAACTGGAATTAAACCAACATCATATCAATGAGAGAAGCTAAATAAGGATACTCACAGAGGCTCTTAAGCACACAACCAGCATGCACGTCCGGACATGTCGTTTTGATTGGATATGTAACAGATTTGTTCTCAAATATCTGAGATTCTTGCAAACTTGTAAAGAAAGGGTCTGCTAAAACTATTTAAACCAGCCCTCTCCAATTTAAAGGTATTTATTAAATAATGGATCTGGAACTTTTAAAATGGTTTAAACCATGCAGATATTTTAGATAGCTGTACTTCTGAAAACAATTGGAAATATAGTCAAATTTGTATTTTAAATTATTACTAGTCACCTACTAAAGTTTTAAAATGTAAAATGGTGTAAAGGCCCTTTCCACAGACCTTACAAATATTTCCAAAGAAGAGAGAGCCAGTTGCATAGAGTTAAATTTGTGCATTAACAGTAACTCTTTAAAGCTTAGCTTTTACCAATCAATAAGTAATTAAATAATTGAATTAGTAAGCCATTAAACCAAAATGGGTTTATGATACATTTCTATTACAGCACTTTTAGTTGCCTGTAATTCAAAAAAACTCTTTTAAAAATATATACATTATGTTAAAAAATGTTATAACATACACAATAACTAAATTTGAGCAGGGTTCTCCGGAGCATTTCCACTTTGTAGACAGTATCTTTCAATTCATGTAACACTTATTTTTCTACACTTTTTCAGTACACGTAATCCAAATATGATGAGGAAAACAGTGTAATATTTGCAGTACCAAAAGAAAAGAAGTCTTAACACTATGCCAGGTCTACAGTACTAAATAAAAAAAAAAAAAAACAACTTTAAAGTGTATAAATAGACTCAAACAGACCTTTTTTTCTTTACAAAAATCTGGGGCTATTCGCTGCTAATATATCCTTACCTTCAATTAACTAATCTGTGAATGAAAGCAATACTTCTAGAGGAGCAATGTCTTCTGGCTACTACATCCCAGTAAGCAAGACATTATTTTGTAGCAAGTACACTGGGAATACTGCAGGAAAGCAGATCGGTTTGCAAAGTTACAAGCAACCTCGAGCTGAAAAGGCACCTAGGATTTCATTTTGGTTAGCGGAGAAAAGGGATCTCGGGACAGTCACATACCATATATGGGAACCCAGGTCAAAATAAGTAGCTTTCGATTGGGCCCGTCTGTGTAGCCAGCACAAACACAATCCCTTTACTTCTTTATAGTCACAAACCAGATCTCACGCCAAGAAAGCTATTTATGATGTTCTATATTAAACTGTGAAAGAAATACAAATTACTTATCATGGAGACATGCAGTTTTGTCAGGTAAAATTCACTGCAATCAGGAAATACAAGGCCATACAATCATTCTGAACTATGTGCTTTTTGGAACCACCATGATCCTCCAGAAAATGCTTACCACTGAAGTCTTTAGTAGTGTTAATAAGATCATTTTTTAAAAAACCCTACCCAATCCTATATAAAGACAAGTCTTGCTTCATTGGCTTTTGGAGCTCCATCTATTACATGAACAAGATCGGGCTCATACTTTTAGGAAGCAGAAACTCTTTTTTTTTTCCCCTGTGAAAAAAACCTCAAAAAATACCATATTGTTGTTGTGAGGTACCATCTGACACTGGAAAATGTAACTCAAAACCCTTTCTCAAAAATTGTGATACTTAAATGATGCTACGGAAATCAAAAAAGATTTAAAAAAAAAAACAACTTCAACTTCCAGTGATGCATGTGATTTTTTTCATAAGTCTGTTTCATTACATATTTGAAAAAAACATATGAATAAATTTTACTGCTTTAAATGTAAGACTTACTGAAATAGTTTTGCTGTTGGTTAGAGTTTGTAGTCCCTAATGGGAGTTTTGTCTAAGTAATAACTTCAGGAGTGTGTCCAGCCTCTGTATTTAATTAAACTAAGACAGATCCACACACACACATACAGAGCTTGATGATGTGATGATAAACATGGGATAAATTACACAGAGGCTAAGATGATCAGAAAAAGAGTGCTGACGATGTATTGCGAGAAAAGAATTGGCTTTGAATTTTTAATCTCTTCTGCAGTATGGCATGTAGACAGTATGGGAACTAAAGCCACATAAATGATCTAGATGGGGGATATAAGAGAAAGTAGGGTCCTCTGTGTTTATACAGCCATTAAACATCGCCTTAAAGTTCTTTATCTGATGTCTGAAGGTTGGTGTATATCATTACCCCATGGTATGGTCTAACCTATGAACTTAACCTATAGCTGATACCACAGACCAGATCCTCATTTGGTTAATGTGAGTGCAGGTTTGTTTTTTTTTATTTCAATAACTAATCTAATTATGCCAGCTGAGCACAGCACCTATTTGAAACCTATTTGAAAGAGGTTTGTTTGCTTGGCTTTTTGGTTTTGTTCTTCCAACTAACTGCATACCAAATCAGTGCAGGCTGGGTTGTTGATGACTGGCACCCGACATCAATTTTAAACCACAATTACACTAACACTGGGTTTGGTATAGAGATTTCAGATATTTTTTGTATATGTTTATATCATGCCTGAATTTGCCCTGATTCTGCATTAAAAAAATCTCACGTGTCATAAGAAGGACCAGGCCTATTATATAATATCTAATGCACAACAAGCTGTTGGGTATATTTTTACAACTATTACTCATGCAATATTGTTTTCACTCCATATGCAGTGTCACACACTTGTTTGAGCACAAGTAAAGTGGGTCCATCCTGAATACTGCATTTACTGGGCACTTAGTTGCCACAATCACAGATGTGCTGATAATTAAGAAAAATTAGATACAATATGGATATGGAACAGTGGGATGTCTGCATGTTTGTCTATAAGTATAAAATGCTACTGAAATATTTAAGATTAGAAATAGGACCAGGAAGACCATACATCACTAAAGCAAAAGATGCATTGCATCGCTCCCCAAAACCCGCCGCGTGGCTCTTCCCATAACAACTGCAATGCAACGTCAGACGCCTCTGAAGCAGGCAGTCTCTCTCCTATGTCTCCATACAAGTTTTATCTTACACATAGCAGCTGTTGCCTAGAGACGTCCCTGGCTGGAGCCGAAGTTTGCAGCATTTGACAGGAGCCCTTATTGTCTCATGCTACTCAAGTGAGCAAAGGTAGGAAGACCTTGGTAGCTACACACAAACAAAAAAGTGTCAGAAATCAACCATTTTAACTGTTCTGTCCAAAAACCATCGGAGTCATTGAGAAGGACAATTTCATTACATTCTTTTGAGATACACTGGATAAAATGAATAATTAATTGAGCTCTATGTGCAATGCATTATAAGAAAAGGTGTGTGCTGCTAACCATCGTCCTTAGTCAAAACGTGTCTGACCTGCTAGCCTAAATGACATTTTTGCTAGTTTGCATGCAACTGTACTTGTTTTAAGTCAGCAACTTCATTATGAAGTCCAGGATCATTCTGTAGAATTTAAAATAGGAAATGGAAGACTTTATTAATCTTGAGTAGATACTGCTTTAGCTTTTTTAATTAATTCATGAGTTTCTAGGATTCTGAAATAGTTCTTGACAACTATGACATAAAAGAATGCAGAGATTTTTCCACAGAAGTGGTCAAAGTCTCGTTTGATAGCAAATACGTGTTTCTCAATTTTTCACTTTATAAAATCAAGGTATGCATTTATTTTCAATAGATTCATTGAATCTTACAAGCATTATGTAACATTATATTAATTATTATAGCTTATATATATTTATAGACACAACAGTGTAAACTATAAATATGCTCAGTACTCTAACTGCAAAATAAGTAAGTGGTTTAGCAGGGGGAAGGGAAGGTTTCCTACATGAAGGTAAGTTTTAAATATATCTAATACTGTCAGCTGTCTTTTGGTACTTTGTGACACCCAACTGAAAACCCCCTACATTGCTTTTCTTCTAGTAATCTCATGAAGGCAATTATACTTATGATCGTCACACAAAAATGCTGCTAAGTTTTGGTTTCCAGATCACCTGTAGCTGATGCTCTACCCAAAAGTGATGGCATCACTTTTCCCTAAAGACTGAGACACCAGGTTCATGATGGTCTGAGGGCAGCATCTGTGAGATCTCATCTTAATGAAAGAGTAATATTGTAGCTTTTCTAACTACAACAGCCTTCATTCAAGCAATGTCTTTTCTATTAAATTGAACTACTGAAAATTAGTTTCCATTTTTCACTGAAGTTCAGTAGTTTTACAAGGGGATTTTTAATACTGTCTATGGTACCTAAGAATTGGGGGTTTTGCACAAAAACCTCAACTCAAAAGATATATAAACATGTTAGTAATGGTTTTTAAAAGTAGTCC
>NW_010135224.1:4523-9720 GCF_000699245.1 Pterocles gutturalis
ATTGTCTTTGACCAAAGTTATATGGAGAATTAGCTGTTTGCAAGATAGGGGGTGAAATGAAAGGAGTAAATTGCAACCTGTGAGCATTGAGAAAGAGCAAATTTTACTAATTTACATTCAAGTTTTTACTCTAGCTCAGCATGGAAACATAACTGCCTGAAAACTGAAAACAATCATCCTTCACTGTGATGTGAGAATAATTTGCTTACAAAAATGAACAAGTCAAATCAAATGCACCAGTGATGATGAGGAGCAGCTTGCTAGCACTCTAATAGGCGATAAAAGCTATACTCGGTAGTTCCTCACAAGACTAAGTTGCACAAAGAGCCCAGTACAAATGAGAGATTACCAGTGAGCTGACAAAATAATCAAGTCCCGTTGTTCTGTAAAGACTATAAAACACATCATTTCACATACATGCCATTTTTCCATAGTTTGTCCTCCCACAACTATTTAAGTCTTCCTCATCTTTCATTTAGTGCCTCTAGGAAAAAGTTAGAATTTACAAACCATTGCAAAATTTTTTCACAGCAATAACTTACATTTTTTAAACAGTGATATAAATACAGCACACTGTATAACATGAGTCAGCTCAGTAACGCTAGACTGTCTTTTCTCCAACTATTTTCCATTAACATGAACAAAACCAGTTTTGTCAGCACGTCCTATAAGGTGAAAAGGGATATGGAAAGTTCCTCTTTGGTTTTGAGCTCTTAATTAAAGTTGTACTCAGAATTCTTAATTCCACAAGAAAAATATGTTTGTTCACTAACCAGAGGAACAATAGGTTTATTTGTTGCAAATTCCATTTTGTTATTATTTCCTAAATGTGTTCCGTATTTTTTTCCTGAAGCATTATTCATGTCACTGTTCAACAGTAGATGGAGCAGTGGATCATTACTGTATTTTAGTTATTTGTGACAATTATTGCATAATTTTTCATCTGCTGACATATGAGACTGGACAAGGAAATAAAAAAAAAGATATAGAGAAAATAACTGTTAATTAAAGCATTTAGAATTATGAAGAAAATTGAAAGACCAGCAATGCAAGCTCACTTTGACAAATTAATATGACAAGCCTGCATTTATGACTAATGTAAGTAATTCATAAACACAGCTTCAAATCACAAACCTTTTGTTAGCTGAATACAGTAAATATGTACGTCCTTAACCTTGAAACATTCAGTCACATATATTTTTCTTACGACGATCAGGAAGGGTGAAGTATCTTCTAAAAGTGAAGTTCATAAATATTCCACATTTTGGGCCTTGTAATGAAAAGGAAAAAGTGGAAGTCTAAGTTAAAATAATCATTACAAGGGCAATTTACTTTACACTCCCATCAATTGCTTTTCCTGTAAACTGTTTTTGAGAAATTTACCACAATAAATTCTTTTGAACCGTACAGTAATTATACCATGACCCTCATTTGTTCAAAAAGATTCTCACCTAACTGTAAGCATCTAAAATTAAGCATTTAGTTTAAAATGATCATCCCAACCCTCATCTTCAGTGGAGACAGACACTTCCAGTCGATGTGTCTAGGGGGGACTCAATTTTGAGGTCTGCCCTCCCCATAGACATAGATGATGGGCTTAAGCTAGCCCTCAGGTTTTGATGGCTACAGCTCCTCCAAGAATCCAGACTTTGTTGAACCCAACAGCAGAATTTCCCTTAAATTCATTTGGGTCTCAACAGTAATTGTATTCACAGAAATTTCAATTGCCTCATGCTCTATTTTGAAACTTCATATAATTACTCAGAGTCAGACTGCCAATATTTGTTGTTACAAATCAAGGCCAGAAGAAAACTTCTCAGATGGCTTCAAAGTCCCAGTTCTCATCTCCAAGCCTGGCTCCCTCCCCCGCTTCCTTCCAGCAGCATTAACTTTTTCCCTGCAATCTCACAAATCGGAAAAAGAGTAACCTCTAAAGCTGTTTTAGACTGAAGGTCAGAATTCAAAGGATTGGTAACTCTATCCACAGAGCCTTGCAATCACATTGCTATTGGAAACACACCCAGAAGCACCAGCACTTGAGATGTTTTTATTAAGCAATGTCAATAGGTACGAAACTTGAAGGTTGGGTTATTTTTTTTCCATACTGTAAGGTTTATCAAGACTCATATTTGCAGGAGATCAAATTGCTTTCTGCCACCGAATTTTAGTTTAACCTTCTCCGAGGTAAGGAAACTGGGCTCTGTGTTACATGCTAATGAAAACAGCAGCTTTAGTTTGTTTATCTAAATACTTAAAGAGAGGCACCTCTTGCAGCCAAAATGTAAACAAAGCTTAAACTCTTTTTACTGCTTGGATACTTCCAGGCTACAAATACGGATTTTTTTTAATTAAGTGCATTATACAGATTTTCTACATATATTTCCTGTTTGACAGTCTGCCTTTCCAAAGAAATATTTAATTCCTAAACCAAATATTCATAATTACATCTATATTTTCAGCCCACAAACATAAGATGACAGATCCCTTTCAAACCTAGGCTCAAGGGAAAAAAAACTCACAGAAGGCAGTCAGTACTTTTGTCCCTGCAAACGTGTCATTAATTTAGAGGGAAACAGGTTAAAATAGGCATTTCAAGAGGGTTTCACAAGAATTAAGAACAAGCAAAAGTTTGATTTCAACAGCTAAAAAACCAAATCATTTTTCCTCGCCCCTCTGTCTCGTACCAGCTTTGTATATGCAAAAGACTGAAGCGTTCATATCCAGCCAAGTGATTCACCTGATGAAGTCCTGAAAATTGTGTCTTTAAGGTGGCCTTGCCTTTTATAATACAGGAATCTCTGCAGACAACAACCTTCATTAAATAATGTTGCCAAACTGGACACAGACAAATGAAAACACACCTTGCACTGGATGCCAATTTATATGCTGAAAGACACAGCACGGGTTCTGCACACCGAGCAGAGGCTGAACGCTTTTCACGCAGTGATACCGGGAGAATGCAATAACATAAGGAGAAGAGGACACAAAGATACAAGCAACAGAAAAAAACTGTATGAAGAACTCAAAACAAATGTGGATGAGCAGAGATAAACAGTTTTTAACTCTTATAATTTGAGTTTTAAAAAAGCGTTATTTCACAGCTATCAGTATAAGGAATGTGGTGAGTGCAACTCAAAAATGCTTATTTATCTTTGGTGCATCTGGTGCCACTTTCCTTATATTCTTGAGCAGGGTACCTTTGTGTATCTAGGCTGATTTTTAATAGCTCTTCTGGAAAGCAGCAAATCCTAAAGTAGAGACAGCTAGGAAAATTTAGTAGATTTAGTAGCCTACAAATGCACTAGCTTGAAACATACTCCACCAATGTACTCCACTGCAGATGACTGCTTATTGAAATAAACTCAAAATTATACTGTTGGAGACTGAATGCTTCAACTGATGCCTTATGGTGCCTGGGACACAAACAAGGGCTCACTGCCCTGGCTGAGGACACCGGTGGTGCTGCCACATGCTCCACCAAGCCCAAAGAGGCGGCCACGATATGGGAAAGCATCCCTGGCCCCCACAGCCACTGATTAATTGCTTCCCCACCCCTCACTGCAAAGGAAAACAAGCATCCAGAATGAAGGCTCCTCCTCCTGAACCCTTCATCCACATCTAGAAAGGGTTTTGAATTCAGAAAGAGTCTCAGGAACTGCGTGGTGCCTCCAGCTGGGAAGGGGGAATCCAAGGGATGGAGAGCGGCAGCCCTCTCAGCTGGGTACGGCTCAGGCACCGTAAGGCTCTCGTTCCTCTGTGAGACCCAAAAGAGCTGCCACAAACCAGCAATGATACCCCTACAATGCGTTGCTCTTCCCTGCCTGTCTCCCCTCTCATAAAATCCTCATTATTTTTAGTTCTAAGCTTTAAAAATAAATAAATAAATAAAGCACTACTAATATTTTCACCTCCAAAATACTACAAAATATTGTGCATGCATCTTAAAGCTTGAATTAAAATAATATCAACTTCATGTTAAGTTTCTTTTTACAGAATTGGCTTCAGACATATGTGGTATACCAAGCACAGCAGGAGCTTTACACAAATCTTTCTCTATTAGTTGATGAATTCCAGGATTTGGCTCTTGTTTTTCTGGTCAGTAAGTAAATAATAGTAAATAGTTATGCAGTATGCATCATAAAGTAACAACCAGTAGGTCAAATATTTTTTACAGTAATCTAATATAGGGATTCCTAAAATTGGTTTTACCATCTGATGAATGTGAAATACATTTCAGCAGGTCCTACATTATGGGGCTCCTGTCAGCCAGCGCTGGGGTCTTTTTCAGCCCAGGCCACCACCCTGCAGTCCCATCCAAAGGTGGGATGTGCTACCCATTAACAGTCCTTCTGACCTCAAAAGGGCTGTGTACTGGTGTTGGAGTCTACCCTCCCAGCCCAGATTGCAGGAGCCAAGTCTAGTTATCCCTTCGTGTTTGGATGCAATGAAGTCTGCCAAGACACCAGTTTCTCAAAATTTGAATGCACACCAGAAAATGGCTTGAAGTGAATGGCAATGAAAAAATAGAAGAAAGTTAATACGGAGTGAAAAATGTTTCCTGTTACTTTAGTAAGAGAAGTGGACTTCAGAGACCTTGAATAAGAGGTTTGAAGACTGCTGTTTACATTTGGTTTAGAAATTCATGACTATGAAGAAAGAAAGAATAAATCACAGTGATTTAAGAGATTGGTTTGAGAGACTGATTTGCTAAATCTTTACACTCACCTAAGCTTGCTTGTAACTTTGCAAGACATAAGCTTCTTGTTTTAATAAAACTGCACAGCTTAAAAATACATGCCTAAGTTCCAAATTTAGCTCCATTTAAGCACATACATGGCTTTTCTCTTGCTGGAAAGATCCATGCATAATACCAATAAATTCTCAAATAGCTGAGAACTAATAGTAGTTAGAAAACTACTAGCAGTTAGAAAGGTGTGATGTCGTTTAACAGTCAACAAACATGAGAATCATAGAATCATAGAATCATAGAATGTTTTGGGTTGGAAAGGACCTTAAAGATCATCTAGTTCCAACCCCCCCTGCCATGGGCAGGGACACCCTCCACTAGACCAGGTTGCTCAAAGCCTCATCCAACCTGGCCTTGAACACTTCCAGGGATGGGGCATCCACAGCTTCCCTGGGCATACGTGTGTAGACATCAGTGGAAACATGAATCACACAGAATCACAGAATCACA
>NW_010135225.1:0-259 GCF_000699245.1 Pterocles gutturalis
GTGGGCTGTGGCTCCACTGCAGACTGTGCATGGAAACAGCTGCTACGTCCTTCTCAGCCTCCCTGATGCTCCGCAGCCTTCTCACCACCTCCTGCAGCTCACCCACCTGCCACAGGAGCTCCTCCACCCGGGCACAGCTTTTGCAGGCAGGTCCCTGCCTGTCCCTGCCCCAGGAGAAAGGTCTGGGCAACTCCTGCAGTCCGAGCTCTGCACTGCAGCCTCTCCCCTCCGCAGCTCCATCTGGGTGGAGGCATCGGCC
>NW_010135225.1:529-2612 GCF_000699245.1 Pterocles gutturalis
GTGGGAGCCCCCTGAGGCTGCCGGTTCTGGGAGCGGGGTGTGGTTGCTGTTACTCCTGTCCCCGCCCGTGCCACGTCAGCCACCCCTGTGAGAGCTGTTGGTTCCTGGGTGGTCTCTGCACTCCCCTGGGGTTTCCCTGGCTCAGGAAACCCCCCTGTGCTCCATGATCCCGCTCTGCTGCAGGAGGATCCTGTACTGGATCTGATCACCTCTGCAAGTGACCTTCTACATCACTTTGGAATAGAAATATTTTCTATTTTTTATATTGAGAGAAAATATCTGAAATTTGCACAAGAGCACACAGATTGGGAGTTAGATGAGAATCCAATTCTTATCAAAATTAATTTCAATGTAAAATTCTTGACCAGTCCTACTAGAAAGGGTTGCCTAAACATTTTGTTAAAGGCAAAGGCAAAGAAAACACCCTTATTAATAGCTTTTATAAATAAATAAAATATTATATGTTGCCATCTCTGTATAAACAGTGTAATAATTTAGCTTCTGAGTAAAATCTACACTCCTAACTGAGCATATCTGATGCTTTGAATGAGCTAAAAATATACCCATTGTTTTTCAAGCATCAGGCTAGCTTTTTAAAAAAAAAAAAAACAAAGGAGACTTATCACAAGTGTTATCAAGAATTGGAACTCTAAGCTGCTGATAAACCTGTCGTCAGATTAAATGAAGCAAGCAACAAACTTCTGCAGCTGTAACTGACAAAGGCATCCAGCGCTAGTTCTTGATTGGGTATGTTCGTTGACGATAATATTCTTTTCACACCATTCAGGAGAGTGATAACAAAATGAGATGACTCTCTTCTCACTATGGAATTCTTTATCAGCTGATTGTCAATACTGAAAGTCAGTTTTCTTCCCCAGCATTCATTATTCAGTGATGGCTGTGATTTCATGTCCGTTCTTTTATTCTTACATGCATAAAGCAACAACTAGAGATATTCAGCTTGCTCAAAGTATCCTGAGGCAAAATCATCCACTCCAAAGCAACGATGAGTTAGTTACACAGTACCCAACACCTGTTCAAGCAGTGGGAAATAATTCAGCACAGGTGTTAATGGGAAGTCCAGTTGCACAACTGTAACTTCATGCCCTGGAAATTCAGAAGGTCATCACACAGATTTTACAAAGACAAAATAATTAGCAAAAATCTTTGTAAATATTACATGATAAAAATAATTTTACTAGATACTTCTATTTTATGCAGGATTGAGTTAGCTTGAATGATGCAGTTGCAGAATGTGAAGGTCTCTAATCTAGTTTTTCATGCTTCCTTGGTTGGTTAATATGATAAAGTATTTTGGATTGTTATGTGGAAATTAAAAACTCTGTTCTATCTAAATTTTAGTAAGTCTAGATATAACCTACTGCATCACAAGGTATGCATAGAGTTCAGAACAACAGAAATATTAAAAAAACATGTAATAATGAAAGCTAATCAAAAACAAACAAACAAAAAAGCTCATTCTAACTTAATCCAAGCAAGTTTTAATTTAGGTAGCAAGAGACCTTTGGGGGTCATCTAGTCCAAAACCTGCTCATAGCAGGGACAAATCCAATTAAAGCAGGTTACTTGCTCACTGACCAGCTGAGTTTTAAACATCTCCTAGGAGGGGATTCCACAACCTGTCTGGGAAACTTCTTCCAGTGATTGATCATTTTTAAGAAAGGGAGAAAGGAAGACCCGGGGAACTACAGGCCGGTGAGCCTTACCTCTGTTCCTGGGAAGATCACGGAACAGATCCTCCTAGAAGCTATGCTAAGGCACGTACGAGACAAAGAGGTGATTCGAGACAGCCAGCATGGCTTCACCAAGGGCAGATCTTGCCTGACCAATCTGGTGGTCTTCTATGACGGAGTGACGGCTTTGGTGGATGAGGGAAGGTTGATGGATGTCATCTACCTGGACTTCTGCAAAGCCTTTGACATGGTCCCTCACCACATCCTTCTCTCTAAATTGGAGAGGTGTGGATTTGAAGGATGGACTGTACGATGGATTAGGGATTGGCTGGCTGGATGCAGCCAAATGGTTATGATTAGCAGTTCTGTGTCAGGGTGGAGGCCGGTCA
>NW_010135226.1:0-14246 GCF_000699245.1 Pterocles gutturalis
GAGGCTCGAGCAGCTGCGTTCTGCACAACCTGAGAATTCTCCATCTGTAACTCCGAAGGAAAACCTCTTGTAAGAATGGCCAGTGTAGCCAGTGTTGTACATGAAGCTTTCCGCAGGTGCAGTATTTCAGAGACAGCTGGCATATAACCACCTGTTACAAAAAAGGAAAAAACGTAGCCACTTAATTTTGTTTTGTAGGATTGAAGCAGCTCGATGCCCAGATGTGGTTGTGGCGCAAATAGACCCCAAAAAATTGAGAAAGAAGCAGACAGTAAATATTTCAGTAAGTTCAAGAGCTTTTACAGGGGTTTTTGGGGGGGGCGTGGGGGAGAAATAAGGGGAAAGATGTTAATGTTGGTACTAATTTTGGGGAGTGGTTGGCATAACCAAACAATGGCACTGCTGGATTTTAAAAGCATCTACAGAATTAAATTAAATGTCTCAATTTGAAGAAACACCTGTTCAGCTGCTGCCTAGCAACAGTCTTTATAACTGATTTAAATTTATAATATTCATAGTGTTTGATAAACAACAGACAGTTTTACTGTCTGAGGAAATAAAATGTTGCATTAGATTTTACAAATATTTAATAATAAAACCTGCGTACTCTTTGGAAATAAGAGATCCCCATACATATATTTAGGTTTAAATATATATCTAGGGTAAAGGTAGTAAGTGCAGCTAAGCCTTACTGAAGTTAGATGAAATTCTAGCACCGTTTCTTTCCTTTTTTGGTGGAATATTTTCTTGGAATTTTTTCTTGCTGCCCAAGGAAATTTTTTCTGTTGTCACATTGCCATGCCAGCTTGGATTTTAATCTGCTTTCAAATAGTTCAGGAGACCAAATTTGCTTTTCTCTAGTGAAGACTGTGTAATCTGAAATTTCACTACTAGATTGCTCAATAAAAGTTTCTACTGCTGGCATATGACCATGTAACTTCTGTGACCATTCTAGTCATTTGTCTCATCTCGTTGTAGTGGCATTCTTAAACATTTGTAGAAAGGATTATTTTTTTTTTAAATCTTTCATGCTAATCTTTAAAAGAGGTTCTATCTACTTAACGGTCTCAGTTAATTCCTAAAAAATTTTTTGCAGTCTTCTCTCTTCCTCAATTTATTATCTTGGCAGGTAGAACACCTAAGATTCATAGCATCTGTCCAAGATGAAACAGCGCCCTGTTTTTTATAAACAGGAGAATTGAGGCAGAACAACTGCTAAAAGCACAACCTTAAATAATTCTTTGACAATGTATTTTGAATACTTAGTTTTCTTTCTTATTTGCATATGAGAAGAGTCAGACAAGAAATTTAGTCTAAACCACCTGTCTTTAGTCTAAACCAGCCAGTCTTGGATGTGGTCATGAACTTACCTTTCTTAAGTGAAGATTTAAAGGATATTGTTTACCTGATAGTAAGTATTTACTGAGTCCCTTGTTTTAAAGATTCTTCTTATAAAGCTTTCTTTACATTATAATTATTGCCAGTGTCTTCTTAGATTTCTGGATGTCAGCCTGCTCCTGAAGGATATTCTCCAACGCTCAAGTGGCAGCAGCAGCAAGTGGCCAATTTCTCCGGTGTTCGTCAGGTAAAAATTGTGTGTGAGGGGACTTGCACTGTCTAGATAGAACACTAAGCTTTACAGGGGACAAGCTTATACCTAGTATAGAAATAATTATGACTTTATGGTAGGACAGACGCTTGTAAGCAAATGTTTTAAGTTCTTGAAAAAGAATTGAGTATATACTGTGTGGCTTTTAAACTTCTGATAAAACTCTCAAGAGATTCATGTTTTAAAAAAAAAATTCTCCTTCAACTACAGCAAAGCTATTTCAGTATTTAGAGTAAATGATATAGAGTAGGTGAGGGAGGACAAAAATCCCTGTGTTACACAGTTATATTAAAACATAGTGCTAGCAGGAAAACTCAACATTAACTGAAAAACAAGTGGATTCTAACCCACCAGGAGATTCATGTACACAGAACATGCTGTCCATTTAGGATACTGTTGGCAGTGGTGGCACCCATTATGAGGAGAAATACTGATTAGATAAAATGTATTTGTAGGGTTGTAGTGTTAACACAGAGTTAAATCCTTCCTGCTGCATTTGCACCCTGCTCTTAAATAACAGAACAAAAATGGAGAATTAAGCAGTCTCTCTCTCTACCCACAGTTCAAACAGGATGACATGCAAAACATAATAAAGATGTAGGTAGAAATAATTTACGACTCCAGTACTGCGGAAGGCATGTTTACAATACATTGATACTGCATGCTAGGAATACCTCAAGTAACTGAAGTATAACCAACTGCACTGAAGCTGCTGTAGCACTGAACTTTGCATGAGCTCATTTACCCTGTTTTTTCAGGGAGGTAAATCAGTGAAGGGAGACATCTGTACTACTGCATCTACATCTGTACTACTGTATATTAGACATAATCTAAGGTTTTAGTAGAACTAAGGAAACTGAAATCTAAAGGCATATTCACTGAATGGGTATTTCTTTTATACACAAAACAATTGCCAGCATTAACACTGAAGTATGAGAATATCCTAAAAAAAAATTGGAGAAAAAAGAGCATCAGAAGTCACTTGTTCAAACACTATGCATTGGCTACTGTTACTTAAAGCATTTTTAGTGGTTGTTTTTACTGCTACAGTAACAACTGGATTGGAGAAAAATTTCCCCTGTTACAAAAAGTTTACACCCCTGTACAGCAAACTGTCAAGCAGGCCACTTCGTCTTAAATGGCATCCCTGTCAGGTAGAAGAAATACACTAGGAAAGCATGCTTGCCTTCTTTCTAACAGTTCTGTAGACATCTGGTACAGATACAGACCACTGTTGGAAACAGGATATTGGCTTTATGGACTAAACCAATTATTTTTTCTTAAGCTTGTTATACCAAGAAAAGTCTAGAAGACTATTAAAGCTTACTATCTCAAATTAAAGCTTGATGTGGTAGACTTCAAAATTCCTTCAGGTTTAACATTACTTCTAAAAACAACTTGCTTACATTTATACTAAGAGGCATGGGAAATATTTAGCCAGTTATGCTTCTACTGATTTATAGAACATTATAAAATATACTTTCTATACATTTTTAAGAATCATGGAGAGCAATTATGGATATGGTAAAATAACTGCAACGTTAAACTCTGATTTGGCTTTGTTTTAATTACTCAGAGCCTGAACAAGCACAGAAATCACTGGCGGTCACAACATTTGGATAGCAATGTTACTATGGTGAGTAGAATTCATAACAGTGCTCTAGGTTTTTTTTCCAGTCGTTAAATCTGTGGCTAATCTGGCTTTACAGTTTAATGCAACAACTTGTACATATTATCAAGTTTTTTCTTCAGTGTCTTCGAGATTAAGCAATATTTCACAGTTTAAATTTATTCTTATTTACTTCAGCCAAAATTAGAGGATGAAGAAGGCTGGAAGAAGTTTTGCCTGGGCGAAAGAGTATACTCAGAAATAGATGTACTATCTGATAATGAAAATCTAGGAATTGATTACATAAAGGTGAGCATAGGACTTCTGTCTGATTTTCAGCTGCTATTTTCAAGAATAAGTGCCAGAAAATAATCCTACTGTTTATTACCACTTTCTACTAAATAAAAAGTCCCATTTTTCTTCCCTTTTAAGTGGTGTCCTGGGTTAAGCTGAGACAGAGTTAACTTTCTTCATAATAGCTATCAGTGAGCTAGTAGCTCTAAGTGAAGCAGAGAACAAGTCTATCCCCTCAGTCAAAAAGTTGAAGGGTTCTGTTATCAGCTAAAGCACACTATTTTGTTGCTCACTGAGCTGAATGGAAAGCTTTCTGCTTTAGTGTTTTGTTGAACGGTGATACATGCTTCTTCCCCTCATACATACTATTCTACAAACGTGCCCTTCACTTCATCATTTTGAAAAACCAAAACTTTAACAAATAACAGTAAAAGCAAGGTTCTTTGACACCAAAATTGACTGGACCTCATCTGGAACTTGCCTGAAGATTTTTTTAAATAGATTTCAAAGCTCAGAACAGACTTTCAAATCACTATGAAAGTCTGAGCATCCCATTAAGATGTTTGTATGTTCTAAGTTAAAAAAAATGTTTATCATAATGTCTCTGCACTTTCCGACTTGATTTTTTTCAGGTGGGCTTTCCCCCTTTGCTAAGTATTGTAAGCAGAATGAATCAGGTAAGCCTGCCTCTTATAATCACATAGTGACATTGCATAAATCATTCTTTCTCATATTCTATCTGTTGCAGAAGTCTGCTCTATTTTTCTGTGCTAGAGGAGGCAATTGTTAATTACAGCCGCTATTCATTGTACACTTAACAAGTAAAACACATTATTATTATCTCACCTTCAGCTACAATTAACTAGTGAACATTTATCCTAACTAGTTTTAACAGTATTTTGTCCTTGTAATTTCTCTGGAACATTTTTTGTTTCAATTTTTGCTGAATGCCCCATTAGGCACTTGACAGCGTGTTAAGATTTCCCATTTAGTGTTTCAAGCACAGCCCCCAACTTGATTGTGAACTCTTAGGTACATTACAAGGCTACTACTGTGTTTCCCATTAGTTACCTTTATACAGAAACAACCAGTCAGTGTAATGCTTCTTTCCTGATCTGTAGCTACTTATCTGTGACTTTTTGTTAACACATAAAATTACTTAATTTTATATGAAGTTCTTTCCAGGAACTGGTGCTTTAACACCTATTGTACCCTTATATGTAACTTCAACCTAGAATAAATATCACATAGTATCACAGTGGAGTAGAAACACATAATGCGTATATTTTTTAAAAATCATATGCTTTTTATATAATCCTTCAGGTAGAAGGATAGCAAAACAAAACATTGCAGGTATTGTATTGTTTTTTTCTTTTTCTTTTTTTGAAGGCAACAGTAACCAGTGTCTTAGAATACCTGATAAGTTGGTTTGGAGAGAAAAAATTTACTCCAGAACTGGTAATTTTTAGTTTATTCTAACTACTTGCACATGAACACATCAAAAGAGGGATAAATTGTTCATAGTTTTCTATAAAATTTTAGTTTCTAAATAATTCTCTAGATGCATGTATCACATTCAGTTACTTTCGAAACCTTCTTGATTAGATACTAAAATGAGTATTCACAGAACTTTTTGGAAGGCTAATTACAAAACATAACAGATACAGATCTATCAAGTACTGCTAAGACCCCCTCCCCTTTTTATTGCTCCCCACACTGACTTAAACCACAAGCTTACATGAGTATCCATGCTGGGGAGCAAAGAGGGTCAGACTGCAGCAGTTTAGTTGTGGCCAGTTTAAGCTGTCAGGGTGCTGCTCGCCGTGTTTACCAATGCTTCCATTTTAGTTTGGAGATGCACGACAGCATGCTGGCAAAGACATGTTTAATCTTTCCACGCACAGCACAGACCAAAAAGCTTAGCTGCATTAGTGTAGTGACAAATCAAACCTAATAAGAAATTCTGATTGACAGGTATATTAGCATGGAGTTTGGCCACAACTAGACTGGCTAGCAACATAATGGCATCCCTTCTACAGAGGACCTTGGTGGGTGCATCTCCTCTCACTCAGTACCACAAAGCAAAATAATGAAAAATTTCTTCCATAATATTAAACAGTTTCACTGTTTTTGAGTCACTTCAAGGCCTTTCATGTTCTGTCCTTTTCTGTAGGACTATTTTCTTTTTCACTGATAATGCTGCAGAGAACATGCACATTGACTTTCAGTTTATTCCCATAATGAAAGCCATTCCACACTGGAACTAAATTAAGAAGTTAAGACTGGTAGCAGAAGTTACGTTTTTAAGAATGCAGTAGAATTCAGTTAAATAAAATGCAAAGGGCACATTTTCACAGTGGTGCACATCTTGAAGCTGACCTAACAGCATTAATTCCACAAAGATCTCACTTGATACATTCACTCTTCAGCAATGTTTTTCCACAGTTTGTTAAGTTAAAAATTAATAGCTAAGTAGTAATCTTTAGATATTACTAAAATAATCCTTCCTTCAGACTTCAGTAGGGTAAGCTGTATTAATTTATATCTTGGCCAGTACTACAAAAAATATCAGGAACTTCAGAAGTACTGCTCACAAGAAGCTTATCTAGAGGCACAAAATTCTACTGTGTAGTGTCTTATTTGGCTTTCTAACTTTTCAATTCTGGCAGTAGCACTTAAATGCAATTTTGTTTTGAGACCTACACTCCAGGCCTGCTCTACATAACTAGAACTTCATGAAACTTCAAGGAAATGCTCTGAATTAAAACTGTTATTTGAATCCACACAGGGTAGGTGGCTTTATGCACTGTTGGCATGCCTTGAAAAACCTTTGCTACCTGAAGCTCACTCCCTTATTCGACAGCTGGCAAGACGATGCTCAGAAGTCAGAGTACTAGAGGTAAGATTTAAAATAACATCGTGCAAAGGACTTGCTGAACTTAGCAAATTATTAGGAGGATGATTTTTAAGTTCTTGAAGTCTTGGTAAGTAATTTTTCATGTCCTAAGTTCGTTTGAGAATGAAGGGGAAGAGTACAACCATGTAACATGACATGTAACAACTTTTCTATTGGACACTGGTAACAAGAACTGTTCTAATTTATTTTTCTTTCAGGAGAACAAAAATGGAGAACAGATATCAGCTCTGAACTTGATAATCTGCTTAGTTAGCAGGTAATGCAGCTTACCTATCCGAAACAGTGAAGTATGTCTGGAATAAATGTGTGATTACTCTTATTCTAACCTAGATTCTTTTAAAGTGGAAGTCAATTGAAGTACCCTGGGCCTATGTAGCAAATATACTTAGGGTTATCTTTTGTCCTTTTAACTAAGTGTAAACTTACTGCACTCTGAACTGCAAAGCTGTAAAGATGATAGAAACACTAAAAGAAAAGCTAGAAAGACAGAGGTCAAAGTAAGGAGTATGTTGCATTACAGGTTTCTTACTGTATTTCACTTCTCTCCACTAGGTACTTCGATCAACGCGACTTGGCTGATGAGCCTTCATAGACTGTTCTGATAATATCAAGTATTTTGCATTGCCATAGTACAAACAGCATTGTCAGAGTCAACAGCAAGAGACTGCACCGTTCAGACCTGAAGTACGATACAACCCCTTCAGAACACCCTCCAGATAATGCATTTGGGACATCTATGAATAACTTAAGCAGAGCTTTAGCATGAGATTGTCCGTGTCTCCAATATCATCACTATCATTGTAAAACAGTCAAAGAAGTGTCTGGCATCATCTCTCAAGCTACTGTCTCTGTAGACTACATTTTTGGATAGAAATTCCCAATGTCTGATTAATCTTGGGGACACTGCTATTAGGTAAAGTGTAGGGTTACATTACAAATTACTGTTCTTTATCTAACACACACCTGTTGAGGGCTTTTTTAAAAATAAAACAACCATTTTAAAGAGTGTTCTTAAATATTGTGGCTTTTCTCATTCTTCATAGTATTTAACAGCAGCATTCCTATAGAAACCTACACAACTACAACTGAATATGCAAGTTACTAAAACAATTATTTTAGTAAAACATAAATATTACTATTTCTGAAGTAGGAATACTATTTTTCAGTAAACAGTTGCAGAAACCACTAAAAATTACACAGCTGTATTGAATGCTTTTAACAGAAGCATTTATTAAATAAACAGAATGAACAAATTTATTTTCTGTATGATATCTTGACAAATATGTTATTCATATATTTAATGTGGAGTGCTTCACCAAGAGTAGCAGCATCTGTCTGGTACATACATGACTCCCTCTCATCCTAATTGTTTTCAAAAATTAACAATCCATGTTCAAGGAACAATGAATTCTGCTGCTAGCAGCAAACTGATACAATATTGACTGACATCTGCTTTCTGTGTATGGCAGAATTTTAGTCCCTCACTATTTAAAAAAAAGTAAATCACTAAGCACAACCAGTTATTGATAAACATTCAATATATCTTGGAATGATTGGCACTTCTGCATCTGGAATAGCAGTCATAACTGTCAAGTGAAAAATTAAAGTGAATAGCTACTGGAGTTTTAATTCTGGAGAGGGAAGTAACAAAATGATTCTGTATGTTGATACTGTCTGCAGATGCCTAAAATGTAACCCCGAAATGTCTACCTATTACACATACAGTGCAAGTTATTCCTAGTCTCTTTAGTAATCTTTTAAGCATCTTAAAAGCAGGATGAGTTGGCAACTGAAGAACTGTGAAATGCACTCAGCAAGTTAGTTAATTCTCTAGCCCTACAATTTCAAACAAATCTGAGTTACAATGGTGGATAACAGCCAGAGCCGTAAACCCATAAACTACCAGTGTAAGAGCCCAGCATTTTCCATCAGTTGAACAGCTGATCCCCACTGAGTAGCATACTACTGCAGTTACTTTATCTTTGCTAGTTCTATAAACAGTGGTACAGCACGCTACTAGTTCAAGTTGTGCTCTAGGTGTTGCCTAGAACTGTCAAGTTATGCACCTGCAACTAATCTGAACTAGCATTCACAGTACCTGAAAAGATGAGAATTTGGTCACATCTTAAGCTCAAGTATAATAAACCCCTGGTTATCCCATTTATCATCTACAGCTCGACAGCTTGTAACAGCCATCTAGAAAAGGCTTGTTGCATTATGAACTATAGACCTTCCTTATAGCTTAGGGAAGAACAGCTTCCACTGTTCTTGCCCACTATGAACTGGACAACATAAAACTCTCCCAACACAGAAGGTAGTTAGAACAATCAAAGGTGCTCTTTTCCATGTTAGCTTTTCTAGTCAGCCTGTTATTTATTTCCTGGTCTCAAAGCAGAAACTGAGTCACTATCACAAGGCATTCTCATATTTCTGAATAAACACCATAATTTTCAAGTGTGATTCATCTGAAAGTATAAGGCCTGAACCTCCTAAAAGAAAAGTCTGACAGCAAAGTTCATTAAAAGTTTTAACAAGATGGTTTAATGCTTACCTACAGCAAGATACGTATTGTTATGCAAATCTGGTAACAAGTATCTAGCAAACCCCAATAGCCTCAAGAGTCTTGGTGATGACTTTACGGCTTCTTGCAGGCCTGATCATCTTCCTGCACACGCTCATTACAGAAGTGAGTTGTAACTAGCAATTAAAAACACTTTGTTAATACTGAATTTATGCACAACAAGTTAAAGCAAATTTCCTTCTCTGGTCAGTAGTAGATGACCTTAGCTGTAAAATTATTCTAACACAAAAAAACCCCAGCTGCTAATTTTAAGGAAGCAGGAGATACTGTTTAACTGTGTATAGAAATAAGTTCTTTTCTTCTACTGGCTCGTATCTTTCCTGCTCATATCTTTCCTATAAATGAATTAAGCCTCCAACTTAACACCTTTAATGAAGACACTTGGTTCATGTGACAATGGCTTCCTCAGAATATGACAAAAGCAATTACTGCCTCATAGTTCAGAGGGAATAAGGAAAGGCAGCATTTTGGCATTCATGTTAGGTGACAGAGAACACGCTAGTTTCTTATTCAAATTCAGTCTTGCTTAGGCTTTTACTCCATTCTCAAAATGGCCTCTGGTCTTCCGTATGTGCTGTTTGGTAATTTAACTCTTATGTTAAAAACTTCTGAATAGGCAGTTTTTACCATGTGGATATTAATACCTTGTTAAAGAATAAAGTTCATACCAAGATACAAGAATAGCGTTATTTTGATGAATATTTATTACATATTTTGAATTGTGCTGCACAATGCTATAATTTACAAGCTACATACAAAGCTGAACCAAGATACTCAATCCACACACAAAGGATTTTTAACATAGATACCCAGATTTGAATCTGCTCTACATCTTCTGTATCATCACCTGAAATTTACCTGCAAAGAAAAAGCAAAGTCAGATCAAAGTATCACCATTAGTTATTTCTCCAAGTGATTATTTTATTGTAATCATTTTGTTAAAAGAAATAGTAAGGAACATTTCAATATTACAGTTTGTGAACAATCTAACCATTATTTAAATTTAGCATTTAAATTTATCTCCAACTGCACAGCTTCTTTTTCTTCTTTTTTTTTTTTTAGTTGATCCATCACAACAATTTTGGCAGCTAAATTTAAAATCTGTGCAGTCTCTGGAAATTTTATCTACCTTAAGCAGCCTGGGCAGTTACAATGGGCTTCACTTACTAACTTTCATTATTTCTGTAGAGAAAGAGCACATATCTAGTTGTTTGTATCTTCACTAGTTCAAATGGCCTTCTGAACATACATCCCTGATGCTTCCAAACGTAAATACAACTTTTTAGTTTTGCTTCCCACTCAATGTTATGGAGGTTCACCCTCTGTCAGTGTTTTCTAAACACTAAAGCATTTAGTGACAAGCCATATCCTGAAGTTCATACTGAGTCCTACGGCCCAGCAGCTTCAAACTAATCCCACCTTGTTAAATGCTTACACAGTGATGAACCCAGTAAGGAAAGTTACCAAGTGAGCTAATAATTGAATACTTTGTGAATTACTTACATGCAGGCATTGATGAAACTTCAGCTGTTACAATACTCTTTATTCCCAAATTCAATAGGCCTCCTCTGATTAGTCCACAGGTAAATGCTAAATACTAAACATAAAGTTGCATTTTAAAAAAGCATCAAGGGTGAAGCTTGTTGCTAGAGACTGAGACTAAGTGCTCAAGAGCAAGACTTAACACTTGGACAATATAAAACTATGGAGGTTTTGTCACTGTGCTTGAGAGACCTTGTCATGTCTGTAACAGATGGAAGCTCCAACACTTGATACAGCAG
Organism: Pterocles gutturalis; assembly: GCF_000699245.1. Taxonomy (NCBI): domain Eukaryota; kingdom Metazoa; phylum Chordata; class Aves; order Pterocliformes; family Pteroclidae; genus Pterocles; species Pterocles gutturalis. The sequence goes on from NW_010135226.1 coordinate 10,792, forward strand.
AGCTCACAATGCAGATTTCTCTTGTTAGAGGTGCTATCTTGAGTCACTTGTTGCTACCTATTTCCATTAAACCTCTAGGAACTTAATACCCTTGAAACAAGTATTCCCAAGACTCGGCTGAAAATAACAACCAGTATTAAAGTCCACAGGGGAGAAACAGTCCAAGATAGCATTCTTGCACAGGCCGCATCTTAGAATACAAGGGATAAAGATGCCTGCAGATATTCAGAATATATGCTACAAAACAGATGAAACATCCCACCAAACACCAAAAAAAAATCCCAAGGATAGTAGTCAGCAACTGTGATGACTAAGAAGATCAAGAACTAAGAAACCATAAAATGGAACTGAATGTCCCATTTCTTACATCCACTTGAACCAAAGTGCTTTTACTTTGCACTGATTTTACTTACCTAAACTACTATTCTAACGCAGTATCTACAGTCAATATTATTTTTAATTCATGGAATATCTTTCTGAACGTTCACACAATCTCAGATGCTTGTTCTAGGTAAGAAACAGCATCTTCCAAATATGTTTTGGAAATTTATAAAAAGCTCCCAAGGGCATGTGCTTTCCAAAGAGAAAGAAAGAATTTGTGTGACAGTGGCAGACAGTGACAGACCAGATCCTGCCATCACGTCATTCAAACATGACAACAGCAAATTTCATGGCAATTTTTGTTGAACCACAAATCAAATCCACTGATCTGAAACAAGGTGCATTTCCAAAAAACAGGTTTGGGAAACTAAATTTTATCTACCCTTTTGGAGAGTCTGCATCCATTCAATTACAAAATTTAAAACTATTATTAATAGATCAAGATAATTCAAATCAAACTGGTAGATCCCAAGCACAAAACATAAGTGTACCTTTGGTGCATGTTCTAAATACTGTTTTCCTGCAGACATTTGTGTCAAGAGGCGAAATTTATTGTCTTGAAGGACATAAATACCCTGTTAAAAAAAAATTAGTAGAGTACTCAGTAACATGTAATCAACACTTTATATGAAGGGATTTGATTTGTAGATACAATATTTTCAGGTTGAAGAAGGAAAAATTAGATTAAGGCACATGCAATTTAAATTTAAACTATTGTTTGCTTACATGAAATATAAAAACAAAAGAAAGGATACCTAATTGTGAATTTATAACAAAACACCTAGATGATAATATGATCAGTTAATCCTAAAAAAATATTTATTTACATTCTTCTTGAAAGAGTCCTTCCAGTGCGCTTAGACAACAGCTCTATTTTAGACAGTCTTTGTTAATATACCAAACACATGCTGATTTTTACATTCAAATCTTAAATTGGTATTCTTAACTCTCCACTTCAGTGAGAATTATCCTCTTTAACAGAGATACAGACAAACACACCCAGTAGATTATTAAATTAAAATTATAGTGTTTCCACATTACAATCTGTGCCACAATATGCATTTTAATTTATTAAGTATGAACACTGTCATTTTCATTTCTCTGATAATGGCTCTGCTGCTTTGAAACTTCATAACCCTAGAAATGAAATTAAGGCTGCATATACAATTGAGACCTAAGCTCAATACTGCAACTTTCTTTGAATTAAAAAAAAAATTCTAAGATAATTATTATTCATTAAAGTTATTGCTTGATAAAGGGCTCACTGAAAAATCAAACCTATTTTATTTGACACAATACTTGTACAATTTATCTTGTCCCTACTTGGATACAACAGGAAAACGGCCACAAGAACACCAAGTTATTCAAAACAATAAAGATTTTTTTTCTCTAGTAAAATGTCTCCTTAAATTATTTTGATCTTTCTTTAAAGAGTTTGTCTGTTGATATAGTAAAGGACATAGATACAATGTAGTATCACCAACATGGAAATTTTGGGAAGTTTTTCAGCTGTTTCGTATACAAGTATGTCCACTAGAGTGTAACTGTCTCAACTACTGAATTAATAAATAACTGCTGTTAACATTTTTCAAAATAAAAAATTACTTCAAGGCAGCCATTCTGTTTAGACAGATGCTAACGCAGCAATATCACTTCCTCACACTACTTTTGTACTAACAAAGTTCCTGTTTAAGTATTAATCAACTGTAACCCTTACTGTCCTGTCAGTTTGCAACTCTACAACAGTGCATATGAAATTCAAAGCATTTAGTTTTTTCAAACAGGGTGGCACTAAAGACATCACAAACAATTATAAATTGTATTCTGAAACTACATGCTAACATGAACCTTTAAAACCTGCTCTTTACACAAAACATATAAATAAAGAATATTTTAGGTTTCTGATCAGATAATTAATTCTAAACCAAGACAAGCAAAAAATGCACTAGTAACTCAAAACAGTGTTACTGATTTTGTAAGTTAAATCTTACTATACAGCATTAGTACCTGATGATTAGTCCTTAGGTTATCTATTTGCTTTTTGAATACAGTTGTCCAAAAATCTTTGCAAATGAACTTCATAATATCTAATTCATCCTTGAACCTGGCAGTATCTTTTGTAAACCTAAGAGATAAGTGAGAAACATATCAATAATGAAGCTACACATGACAACTTGATCAACTAAGCAGAAAAATACAAAACATGGTACTACGTGGCATTGCTTTTCTATAACTTTTTGTTATAGAAATTAGTTTCCAACCATTTTACAGTATCACTCTAGCACCACTCAGTTTTCATCAAGCATTATAACTTAAGAGCAACAATGTTATCTTAATACCTTCAACACTACAGCAGAATAAATGCTTTTAATCATAGGATTATTAAAGAAGGTTGAAGTACAGAAAGATGCAAAGCACTTCATCAGTTTCATCTTCAACTAAGTGTCTGAATAGAAGATAAACACAAAGCTCACACCTACACTACTGCTTGGGAGGAGTCCTTCAAATATGTAAAAAAGCACTAACGCATAGGAACAAACACGTAAAACTCATTCCTGTTTCCCAAAAAGGGACCTCTTTCTCTTGCTCGTTTCAGAATTATTTCCCTTTGTCTCCTGTACGGATCTTTATCTGGCATTAAAGTGCCAGCTCAAAAGTCTTCACGCGACCCCGGAAGGAGGGCGCTGAAGCTCGATGTGCAGCAAGTCATCACGCGTCCCCAACAGGGCCTGGGGAAACACGGAGGCAAAAATTGGAAGGACTAAAAGTGCTTTAGAAAAACGAAATCCAGGAGTCAATAATAAAATTATGTTTAAGAAATTAGAAAGAGAAGAAAATAATGTAATGTACCAGAAAAAGGAAACATGCAAAAATAAGTCTACAAAAAGTGCAATTAAAAGGGATCATACGTATTAAAAGTAACCGTACGAGCACCCTGACTCAGCTTTCATGACGGAAAGCACTGGGAAAATACGCGCTCCAGAACTGTCCTGCGGTACTCAGACACGGGTCCCCTCACAAGAATGAGATGCCAAAGAGAGGACGCCAGTCCGCCCGGCAGCGGAACGCACCCG
>NW_010135227.1:0-6533 GCF_000699245.1 Pterocles gutturalis
TACTGGTACCTGGAGTTATTCTTGCCCAAGTTATTCTTGTCCATTGTTTTGATATGATACCGTGGAAGAAAAAGATATGTACATTGCTTTCTTATGAACTATTGCACTAAATATTTCATTAACATTATAATCTCATGTGTTGTATTTGGTTGCAGATCCTTTTTCCTCATATTTTGTCCAACAGTTATACTCTATATCAGAGAAATTAAATAAAAATGAGCCAAAAAAGAGAGTTGAGGAATTAAATTATATCTAAACATTTGTGTTAAACTACTAAAGGCTTAGAAAAAATATGTTAAGTTCTTTTTTCCATTGATATTTTCTGATTAAATGATTATTCGATTTCCTCAGAAACTGGGTATTTCTTCATTCACCGAGCTGACAGCTGACTGCTGCAGCTCCCACTTGTGCAGCTTATATAACTGATCAAGTCCCACATTTACATCCAAATAACTTTAGGTTCATCTTTCTCTGATGATGTCAGAATTCAGTTAGGACACATTGTTGACCTTATGATTCTCTCATATATTTTTCCAAATAATTTATTTTTCCAAAATACTTTTCTGTAGATTTTTGGATGACACATTTTTTCCAGTGGCAGCTGGCTGCTAAATTGGCTAGCAAACTGTGTCCTTGGTCTGGATCAGGAATTGTCTATCTGACCATATACATATTGCGTTCACTTCATGGTCTGTTCTTCTGTAGTGTAAGTCTTATTTGTTAGTTCCATACAAATACACTGTTCTATAATATGTAGTTACCAACATAAAGATGACATATACAGTGATAGAGAGGAATCTATGCACTTAGAAACAAAAAGCATGGAGATGCCAGGAATTATATACGTGAATTGATATCTCTAATTAGACATACAGAAAGACAGAAAACTGCTGCATACAACCACAAAGTTCAAGCTATAGGAAGTGTTTGATACTGATACGTGAGAACTGTTAACAAATTCTATAATAGCCATGTTCTGCCACCACTGTACAAAAGAGGAGCTGCTCTTGCTCTGATATTCCCATTCACACGGGCATAACCCCCAATTCTATGCAGTCAGTCTAATCTCATTTAAACCAACAGATGACATTTAGATCTGCAAGACAGAGCTCTAGTGTCTAACGAGTTTACTTTAAAGACACATTTAGGCCTTGCTTTCAGAAAGTCCCAAAGTAACATGATGCTATTTTCAGCAGATTTTCAAACACTGGTACAAAGTTTGTTGATTTTCTTATTCCATGTAGCATATAATAAAGGATGTTTGTCAAAAGAGACCTGCCTCTCTAGTAGTTGAGCTGTTATCTGTCACAACAAAGCTGAAACACAAGTCTGGGAAAGCTGGATATGACACATTATTCTCCTCCAGCATTGCACAAAAAACACTCAAAGTTCATACATATCCATCTGTGGTTGATTCCAGACCAGATGCCCTGATTCTTCCTGGGTATATTGCTATAGTTTATCCCACATGCAGTCACTCAGGAGTTCATTACATGAAGTGAATGGAAGAAGTAATAGTGACTAGATCAAATTTTAGTATAACCACTGAAATGCAAAATGCATTTCCACTTCCAGAACCTTGTTAAAGACACAGACACATCTGAGAGTAGAATTAAACTCCAAAAAAGGACTGAAGAAGAGATGGAACTAATCCTCAGTTATCTCCTTATAATAAGTGATAGGGGAAATTATTTTCCAGAACATCCATATAAGAAATGTGTGAAAGAATATTCTAAATTCCTAGAATCTTACCATATATAGCATTCTATGGGAGACACATTGTACCTATCAGCAATTATTTCAGAATATGAATTAGTTTGCATGACAAACCCAGCAAAGAAATTGTATTATTTTTATACGTCATAAAAAACAAAAGCAGACCTATTTACAATGTGGGATGCTATATCCTGCAAACCAGGCACTATCAAAATGGGTTAGATTTTAAAAGGTATAACTAGTTCAACACAATTTTATACCTTAAATTTACAACATAAAATGGTTGGCAAAAAAAAAAAAAAAAGCTAATACAATCTCTTAATGCGTAAACAATTGAATGGTGAGTAGAATTAATCCAGCAATTTTATCTTTATAAATAATGGTGGTGAAGGTGACAATGAAAGATTACATCCAGCTGTGCCTGCCCAGATTTCAAAATGGACATTCAAAACAAGGGATGCATGTCACACAGACGGCAAGTGAAAAAAATGTCCTACATATATTAGAAAGCTCAGTATCATACATTTATGTGATGACAGTATTGAGAGACTGGTGATTGGTCATAAATACTTCCTGAGGGAAAATGATAGATAACAATGAGCTTTTAACTCTACTGAAGAGTCATGCCAAGAAGCTGTGACTAGATACTAGACTTAGGCACATTTAAATAAGAGTTTAGGCACACACACAATTGATGGTGAAATAGTTATGCATCGGAACAAGCTACTATGTAAAATTATTACCTGTCATGATGATTTCCAATCAAGTCTAAAAGCCCTTCTGGAAAACCTGGTTTTGCTGTGTCCAAGTTATTGAACCTAATATTGGGGTAATTACATAAAAACAGATGGCTTTATCACATAGAATGTCATATTAAATCACCTAATAAATCTATATAGCTTTCATTTTTATAAACTCAAAACAAAATAACAAAAGGACCAAACAATGCTGTATCAGGCAAGACTGTCATTGACACTGAGAAAGCAATGCTATCTGGTTACACTATTATTAAAGTTCTTTCTTTAGCTGATTGCTTTCCCTATCAGAATAAGATAAGCAAAAGGCCAGTTGCAAAGAAACAGCAGACTTGAAAACAAAGGACATGGAAGTGGTACTTGAATTTCTCATGTGGGTTTTGGGGTGGGTTGGTTTTTTTTTTGTTGTTTGTTTTGTAGTCAAATTTACTAAAGGAATAGAAATTTCTGAAATTAAGACAAATACATCAAGTCATTGAAGGAAGTGAGACAACTTAAGAGAAGGTCAAGACAGGCCCAGGCTGAAGGTAGAAAGAAGCTATGGACAAGTCTTCTATATGCAAGGGGTATAAAAGGTGGTGAGAGCAATAGTTTAAGATACTCTGGGCTTCCTGTTTTTTCAGGGATGGACAGGAAAGAATTAGATACATGCATGTTTACATGGTTACATTACACGCTTATGTGCTACCTTATGAACAGTTTAGCACATACTGCCCTTAAATTTTTTCATTGCTTAAGTGACACTGGGCGTGCACTTTACATCTCTCCTTGGATAGGACTGCTTCAATTGTGAATGCTGCAACATAATTAATACCCCCAGATATGACAGCGTAGTTATCATCATTGGCGATTAATAATAACACCAAGGTACACTGGAACAAGGAAAAAGTTTTGAGGAAAAGCAGAGAAAGTGACTGAGATGGAGAGGGTTTTTACATTAGGCAAAGACAGATAAAAGCATTATTTCACAAATGTATAGATATGAGAAGAAAGAAACAGAATAAAGTAAATAAACATTTAAAATGCTATGTAACATAGTACACTCTATACATTGCATATATTATTTCTACTAGGAAAATAGAAAATATTTTTTAAAAAAAAAAAGATTAAGTTCCTTCTGAAATTAAAGAGAAGAGCAAGACAAAAAACCCCCTTCACAGACAGATGTTTTAATCAGTGTATAAAGGCATTTGCTTAATTGCTTTCAATATAGTTAGTAAAAGACAATACCCCACTTTATGAATTCTGGTAAAATCTTGTCATATTTTGGACTCTTTTAATATTATGTCCTGTATTGTTCAGCTTAAAACAAAAGGTGCAACTGTTGAGGTACATTTCCTGGTTTATCTTAATTTGATTTGGGCCAGATGGAAGTACTAATGCAAGAAAAAGAGCTCAAAATTTGAATTACTGTCTCCCTAGTTATGTCTTACAGCTGAAACCATATTCTTTAGCAAGTTGCTCAAACAGGTCTAATCCAGCTCTATGTGGTTGTTTCAGGCAGGCTATATATTTTTCACAGACTAAAATTACAGATGTTCTTGTGAAAACTTCCGCCATCTATATCAATATTTCCCTTTCTGCATTTTAACACTTTTTAAAGAAATAGTGATTGCTTATTTTACTTCTTTTAATAAAGGGGATATAACAGCTAACTGAAAAAGTACACTTCAGTCCTCTATTGAAAGTACAACTGTTACGATCTCCTCTGACAGCACGTATCATAACTCTGCTAAAACCCTCTATGATTTAGATTGAGTTTCTAGCATTAAATTTGTCATTGGCTTCATTTCTAATCCTATATCTCTTGCCAGTCACCACAATTTAAACTGATCAGTTAGATCTTTTTTTATGGAACCAGGATGGGAAGGTTAATGACACATGGAGTTTTATTCTTTCAGGTATTAGGCTAGGTACCAAGTCTGAATTCTGAAAGCTCATAAGCATATGCTTGAATCCACTCCTATGCAGAACATTAAGCAATGCTTTAAGAGTTCTTCAGAACTGGCATGCTTTCATGTATCAGTGCCTAGGCCATTTATTGTACAGGGAAGGGTGTTACATACAACATGTTGTATTGACTCAAAAATACAGGATGCCTGGAAAGAGGCTTCCCAATGCTCTGCAACAAACAGCCTAAAGATTAAGAGCTTCCAAAGACTAAAGAATCCCAAATCAGATAATTTTTGCTGTTGCTAGCAGAAAGGTCCAATGCTACTAGGTTATTTATTTGAATGTGTATGAACAGATAAACAGGGGTTTTTTTAGTGGAATTATGTACTTTGAGTTATAATTGAACTCTTCTAGTTCAAGGACTAGCAAATGTTGGCCCTTCTCTCTTAACTTTTCTATTCTGACAAAAGTTAAAGCGAATTTCAGCAAGACTAATTAAGGTGAAAGTCAGAAACTCTCTTAATGCCCAGGATGCAAGCTACATCTCTGTTTATACTACTTTATTTTTTTTTTTTAAATTAAAATACTAGTTCTATGTTCTCACAGTTCCTGGGAGCAGACTATCAGAATACACCATTAGGGCCACACAGAATGAAAGGAGCTGGTTTTCAGGAGCGGTTTACTGTGGACATCTTACAAAGTAATAGACATTTTTACAGTTATGAAACTGCAGATACAGTAGTTTTTTTTGCAATCAGCATAAAAACATTTGTCACCTTTTCATCCAATAAGTATTAGAAGATAACTAAAACAGGCTGAATTTCAACTTTATTATGTCATTCTGTTAGACACTGTGCTTTAACAGTGTAGTACATATAACAAGAAGATACATACAGTTTTAGAAATATATCTTATTTTAAACTTAATATTGCTTTAAGTAGGCTAAAGAGTTTATAATGTGTTTACAGTCCAGTAAAGGTAGCTGTAAACTGTATTTTAAAATAATTTTCAGGGTTACTTATTATTTATATCTGAGCCTTTTCAGAGTTTTGGGGAAAGATACATAACCTGTAAAGATTTTAAAAATTTACTAAAGGTGTGGATTTAATCTACATTACATTTATCTTAAGTCCTTACAATTTTGTTAATACTAGTCAGAGATGCTTGGTTTTCACTTCTCAGTTAATTGATATTCCCTTACATCTTTATGTTAGTTATCATACAACACTTTTTCTCCCTTTCAGGTGCCACATACTTGTCTGGCCTTCTGTAGTCCCTGCAAACATGGTGATTCAAAATGACCCAAATGTTCTACTAACACCTTTGGTCTTTTGATTGGCTGCTTGAGAAGATTTGTGCTTTGCTCTTCCTACAACTTACAGTAATTATGAGGAAGAAAAATCTTTCACGTGACTGTATAAACACTCCATTCAGAAGAAATCCAGCATACATGGTCAAATTCACATGGTTCAGGACAGTGTTCATTTACACACTATCTGATTTCAGTGCTTTCTGACCTGATAGACACGTAAGTACTATCCTGCGCAGATACTTGGCTGGTCTGGTGCAATATGTTCCCAATACGCTGTCCATATTCAAAGTTCATGATGTATTATCTGTCATCACTAATTTCCTGAGGGCCAGAGTTAGAAACAGGCCTTTTATGTGGTGCTATTCTTAAAAATCATGCTGTGCTACTTAAGAAAATGAAGACTAACATCAATTTTGATAGTGTATAAGAACTGAGAGACTGATTCCAGTTTTCTGTGTCTAGACTCATTGAATGCATGGGTGTAAATTTGTACTGCAGTATATTAGAAATGTCTGTGTAGAAATCCTGTTATAACTTAACACCTACATATCTTGTAAACTAATAATGGGATTTGTGTTGTCTTCTGTATGCTGTTCAGAAAATCTACCCTACATCCTCCACTTTACCCTTTAAAAATTTAATCAAACATCTGTCATTTCATATCCTTTTCAAAACCCTTCATTTTGCTGCAAAGAGTCCAGATTATGCCATGATTATAAGGAGAAACAGGCTGCATCCCAGATTAGTTTGCCTCAGTATGAATAATCTCTCAGCTAACATCTGAAAATAAAATAAATGCACAATGTGTGCACATATATCTTTAGGGGGCAGGTGAAAAGAAGGAGAGAAGGGAAAGA
>NW_010135227.1:6564-8921 GCF_000699245.1 Pterocles gutturalis
TGAAAACTTTTTTCTATAACTCTTTATGGTTTTTTTACACGTGAACGTATGAGCGTCACCAGAACCTGGATTAAATTTTTGTTCTAGGGAGCCAGTCTGGAAATACTTGATCATATGACTAAACATTATCCAGATGAGTCATCTAAGAGGTGACTTTCTTGGATATTATAGGAGTTTTTCATGTCTTTCTTCCAAAATACTTTGCATCTTTTTACGTGGCAAGCATGTCTGGGTTCACGTGGCTGCACAGCCTCCAATTCCTATCCTGCTGGATGTAACCATGATGGGTCTAGCTACAAATCCTCTCCATGTAAATTTCCAGTGCTCTCAAAAGAGAAGTCATGTAAGAAAGGGCTTCCACTTTTCTACACACTATGTAGAGAATGCAAGAAAATTATCTACCAGAAACCATGATGATAATTTAGAAGTCAATGAGACTTAAGTAGAAGCAGCTGTATTACTATGGTGGGTGACATGATCCAGAGAGATGAACAAACACCTGCTACCCACCTCGCAGCATATTGTTAGACTTAATTAGTCAATGATGAAAAGCACTTTAAAATCCACTGAAAAAAGGGCAAGCATTATTAATTTTTATTATAATTATCATAATTATCTCTATTATTGTTATGTGAGATGCACTACGTGAGAAGGCACAAGATTGAAAAATGAGTACTGATGCTAGAAGATACAAGGTATTCATTTATTTTTGAAATTTGTCTACACCATCAGTTTGGTTAACATCTCATTTTAGTCTTTGGTTCCACTTCTCTGGTATTCCACATTGAACGCCGACTAGTCTGCTCCTAGGCTCTTGTTTGTAGACAGCCTTTAACTCGTTCTCAAAAGAAACCTTACCAAGGCTGAGGTTACTTCATGTTTTGCTCCATGCAGATAATGTGTATAGGACCATTACAGGAAATGAATCCTACAATTTGGGACAATCTTTCAAAAGCATCATTGCAATTCATTGAAATCACTGACATCCATACCACTCCCTGGGCAAAATATCTTGCAGTCTTTGTACTGTGCTACAAAACCACGATCCTACTGCAACCAGCAGTCATTATTTCGAATCATCTGGTCCACTGAAAAGGGAGCAAAAAAATTCTTACCATCACAGAGAGGATCCCTGAAGCCAGAATAGACCTGGACGCTGGAGCCTGTTTGTTTGGGGAAAGCAGAAGACCCAGGAGCCTTACCTTTGGCAGGATCAAACCTCTGCTACACAGAAAGTGGTCAGACTGGCTGGTGCTGCAGGGTAGGAACATGTTGCCAGCCATGTCAGCTCAAACATGAAACCTCCCCAAAGTCTAGCTTGTTAATGATGGTTGCCAGATAGAGGTCTAGTGCAGCTTGGCATACATGACCAGAGCAGGACCTTTGGGACCATCACAAGAAAGCAGTTGTGGCAGATACTCAGCTTTCCTTATGTCTGACTGAGGACAGAGAGCAAGGAGGAAAAGAGGCAGGGGATACTGATCGTGTCTGGGGGCAGACAAGGCATTACAGGGACCAGCCTAAAACAAGCAGGGCACAGGCAACACAGGGTAACAACAGCTTCTATACCTGGCAGCCTCCCACCACCAGCTCATCAGACTCTACATCCAGAGAACAGGTCTGCATGACAAAAAGCTGTATCACAGCTCAGGTTTTTGCTGGCCAAGAGCAAAAAGCGAGAGTGATACACCACAGCCATACACATTTCTGACCATTAAGACCAGACAAACATCTACAAATGGTGCACAAACATAAGATGCCGGCCATCCCCTCTGCATGGGTTAGATATCAAGTACTACTTTAACAGTGGCACTCTGCTCCTCAGGTGGGAAATACAAACATTCTTTCACTGAATTTTGAAACAAAGGACTGCAGCTGTCAGAGAGAGTACTTAGTGGTTTTACAGAGAACCATTCTGGTAAAAAAGCAATAACAACCCTGTCACCTTGTCATGGTTTAAGCACAGACTGCTTAAAGTTAACTCTGCTAGGTTGTTTTTTTTTTTTCTTTTCCTTCTTCTTCATAAATAGCTAGCAAGAGGCTGTGTTTTGGATTTACGCTCAGAGGAGCTGATAAGAGAATAATGTTTTGTTCTGCTGCCAGGGTCAGCAGACGAGCAAAGAGGCACAGCCGGTTGCTAGCTGGGATTTGCTCTTAGGTTAAGATTGAGAACCAGACTGACCGATGTTTTATTCCATATCATGCACGTCATGCCCAGTATATAGGTAAGAACACCCGGAAGAGTGCTCTCTTTTGCCTTAGCTCTGCTCTTCAGTGCTCTCTCCTGGCCCCGCATCGCTCTCCAAGGCCTTCCCCCCCCCTTCCCCACACACATACCCCGGTCAGCTCTCTCTCTC